>NC_034190.2:60890470-61190470 GCF_002021735.2 Oncorhynchus kisutch | reverse complement strand
AATCGGGTTGAGAATCTTGGCATTCGCCAAGCGTGTGCAAAACTGTCAATGCAAAGGGTGTTTACTTTGAAGAATCTAATAAAAAAATATATATTTTGACACTACTTTTGGTTACTACATGATTCCATATGTGTTGTTTTGATGTCTTCACTATTATTGTAGAAAATTGTAAAAATAACACCCTGGAATGAGTAGGTATGCCCAAACAGCTTGATGCCAAGACATTGACAATAAATATATATTGACATAGTAAAATAAATGTGGAGAAAAACTCTCACATTAAACACCAATGTTATTCACTAAGTTGATGGTTTATATCTATGATCATGGTTTACAAGTTTCATTTTATTTTCTGTTTTAAAATGGTCTTATTTAATTATTTTACATGTGATAAGGCCACAGAGGGCCGGAGATAATTAGACACCTGTGATAATCATAAGGTCCCAAAAGGGCCACTAGATGTATTTTCATAGATTACATAAAATCGTTTAACAATACCAAAATTCTGGTAGTTTACTAGTAAACTTTGAATGTTTCCAGTAATATACCCTCCCTTTGCAGCTCTAGTCACCACGCTTAACTTGTTCTTCTCCCTCTGTCTTCTCAGATTTGCAGCCACCCCAGTGTCAGCCAGCTCCTCAGCAACATACGCTCACAGTGTATTTCCCACGCCGTTCTTGTCCTTCAGGGTGCCCTCACGCAGCCCAGGTCTGCCTGACATCTTCCTGTCGCCTCTCACAAAACTGTGGTCCTAATACAGTATTAATCTGTGTACATCAGTGTTTCCCTACCATTGGATAGGAGTGTCTAGATCCCTTAAACTCAACTCTAGACGTTGAATCCAGTTCTACTACTCTTTTTTTTTCATTGTTCCCCTCTAATGGGGGACTGATTTTAGACCTGGGACACCAAGTGTGTGCAATTAATTCAGGTAGAACAGAACCAGCAGGCACCAGACCTTGTTGGGTAAGAGTTTAGTGCCCCTGGTCTAGATGTTTAGTGCTGTTGCCCCATGCCTACATTTTTTGTATTTATTATTTAAATTCATAACAATTAAGTGGTTATTTTTATTTATTTTTTAAGCCCAAATATTCACCCATGGACACATGAAAGAAAGCAGTAATGAACATGTCAATTGACAATTGTGATGCCAGAAAGCCTGAATCTGGCTTTCACCTTGCTTTAAACTAGGGGAAAGACTGGTGTTTTTGTTCTTTTTTTTGTGTGTTCTCGGCACCCCTAGCAGGAGCTACTAATCTATTACCATAGCAACCCTATCACCATAGCAACTCATCTATTTCTCCTGAAGTTCATGTCCTTTTTTATTTTTCCCAATCATTCACACCTTTGCTACCCACACTCTAGCATCTGGTACACCATTAGTGTGTTCGGAAAGTATTCAGACCCCTTGCCTTTTTCCACATTTTATGTTACAGCCTTATTCTAAAATTGATAAAATATATATATTTTTATCAATCTACAAACAAGACCTTATAATGACGTAATGAAAACCGATTTTAAGACATTATTTATTTTTGTATGATTTTGCAAAAATAATGTAGTTGTCCGTAGAGCTCCGAGACAGGATTGTGTCGAGGCACAGCCCTGGGGAAGGGTACCAAAACATTTCTGCAGCATTGAAGGCCCCCAAGAACACAGTGGCCTCCATCTTTCTTAAATGGAATAAGTTTAGAATCACCAAAACTCGATGGTCACTCTGACAGAGCTCCAGAGTTCCTCTGTGGAGATGGGAGAACCTTGCAGAAGGGCAACCATATCTGCAACACTCCATCAATCAGGCCTTTATGGTAGAGTTTCCAGACCGAAGACACTCCTCAGTAAAAGGCACATGACAGCCCACTTGGAGTTCGCCAAAAGGCATCTAAAGGACTGACCATGAGAAACAAGTTTCAAGTTGGAGCTCTTTGGCCTGAATGCCAAGCGTTACATCTGGAGGAAACCTGGCACCATCCCTACGGTGAAGCATGGTGGTGGCAGCATTATGTTATGGGCATGTTTTTCAGTGGCAGGGAATGGGAGACTAGTCGGGATCGAGGGAAAGATGAACGGAGCAAAGTACAGAGACCCTTGATGGAAACCTGCTCAGGACCTCAGGAATGGGGCGAAGGTTCACCATCCAACAGGACAACGACCCTAAGCACACAGCCAAGTCAATGCAGGAGTGACTTCGGGACAAGTCTCAATATCCTTGAGTGGCCCAGCCAGAGCCTGGACTTGAACCCCATCAATCATCTCTGGAGAGACCTGAAAATAGCTGTGCAGCGACGCTCCCCAACCAACCTGCCAGAGTTTGAGAGGATCTGCAGAGAAGAAGATGAGAAACACCACAAATACATGTGTGCCAAGCTTGTGGCGTCATACCCAAGATGGCTGGAGGCTGTAATCGCTGCCAAAGGTGGTTCAACAAAGTACTGAGTGAAGGGTCTGGATATAAATAAATGTTTAATACATTTGCAAAAATTTCAAAACCCATTTTTGCTTTGTCATTATGCGTATTGTGTGTAAATTGAGAGGACTACAATTGAATCAATTTTTGAATAAAGCTGTCACGTAACAACGTGGAAAAAGCTGAGGGACCTGAATACTTTCCGAATGCACTCCTGTATGCACTCTTGACGTTTCGGCTCACTGTTCTCTGTACCTGTTAGTATGCATCCTCTACCACTGCAGAATGCAATAATATTGCCAAAATACAAGTGTGTTCCCTCAAAATACACAATTTGCTTTCAAAATAGAATAGCCAGGTGACCCAGTCCAGATATATTCTGTGTTGTGAGTAAAATCCATCCTCCTCTCCGCTCCTCCACTCAGGAGTCCTCTGCAGCAGTCCCTGCTGGTACCCTACATGCTGTGCCGTAACCTGCCGTATGGCTTTATCCAGGAGCTGGCCCGCATTACCTACCAGGAGGAGGAGGTCTTCAGACAGGTGGGGTAGACCCAGACAGGCAGACTGACTCACAGACAGAAACAGAAATACACCAATGGTTTTATTATTCTGACAATGAAATGGTAAATTCTAAAACATTAGAAAATTTGCTCAAACAGTTTAAAAATAACCTCCATATGAAATGGGAACAAAAGTTATTGTAATAAGTTGTCCTGTACATTTCATCATGTCAAGTTTCAGCTGTATCGACTAACGCCATCCTCAAAATTGCTCACTTGTTGGCTGTATTTCAGATCTTTGTTCCAATCCTTCAAGGGCTGGGTCTGGCTGTGAAAGAATGTTCCTTCGACAGTGACAACTTCAAATTCCCCCTGATGGTAAGGTGGCAACGGAGAAGTAATGTGTGCTTGCGGTGCAGGCTTAGTGTTTGTCCCAAATGGCACCTAATTCCCTACGTAGTGCACTACTTTTGACCAGGATCCCTAGGGCAATTTCTAGGGAGTAGGGTGCCATTCGGGACGTAGTCTTAATGTGGTCTTTTAGATGCTGCCTCGCAGCCAGTGACTGAGCCTGTCTAACTTATAGGGGGGCAGTTCGAGATGTCAAATATATATTGTATTGACTTGAGGCTGAATCTCTGCTAGCGTGATGAGCCTATCAACCTTCAGCGAACCTTTAGGCTCCAACCATAGATATAGATTTACTAGAATGGGTATTTCCCATTTAAAATCAATGTTTCTGTGATTTGGTGGACCGGTGGCCATATTGAGGGTACTCGTGTGTTCCAGACAAATTTGCTTTGGTCTGAGGGGCTTTACCTGTTCTAGGAATTCTATTTTTCTATGGCTACAGCTACTCCAACTAAAGGCTGGGTAACATGATTGGACATTTTTAACTTGTCTTGTCACCCCTGTCATAAGATGACTTTGGGTGTTTGTTTTCTTATACACCAGGGAACCGAAGCCTATGGTCATTTCATGATGTATGTTATTAGGCTATTTCTGATGGCTGTTCATTTAACGTTCACTTACGGCGTGTTTTGTTTTCTACAGGCATTAGCTGAGCTATGTGAAATCAAGTTTGTGAAGACTCACCCCATGTGCAATTTGGTGAGTGTGCTGGAAGAGATGGAGCCATCTTTCCTGTGTCTTTCCTGCTCTATTACTGAGGTGGTGAACAATCCCCTCCAGTGCACCTTGTAGTCCATGGTGTTGATTTGTTCTTCTCCTTTTAAACTGATACCACTGTTAACTTGAGCACACTTAATATGTTGTGAAATCTGTTGTGAATGTATTGTAATGTTAAAACACTTATAACTGCCTTAATGTTGGTACCTCAGGAAGAGTAGCTGTTGCCTTGGCAGCAGCTAATGGGGACCCATAATAAATACAAATACATCAAAACACTTTCACAAGCCTTTCCCCCGATTAGACCAACTACAGACAGTAGATGGAAAAACATTGTTTCCATTTGCACCATAGAAAGAAGTAGTTATTTTTCTAGCACTGGATAAGTTTTAAAAGGCACCCTATTCCCTATATTGTGTACCATTTTTGACTAGGTCCCATAGGGCTTCGGTCAAAAGTAGTGCACTGAACAGGGTACAATTTGGGACGCATCCACTGTCTTATGTGAAGCGTTCTGCTCTAGACTCAGCCGGCCCACTTTACAGAAGCAGGGAAGAATTTGGCTTGGTTATTTTATTTATGACAGGTTTGTCTAGCTCACATTTTTGAGGAATGGGAAGACAACAAGGATGCTTCCTAATTGGACACTATACCCTTTAAAGTGCACTACTTTTCACCAGGTCCCAGTGGTACTGGTGACTTCTTTAAGCAGTTATGGCTTAGTAATTTAATGCTCACCTCATGTATGTGCCTGTCTAAACTAAAGTGTGTGTGTGTCCAGATGACGTCTTTGCCCCTGTGGTGTCCTAAGTCTCTGAGCCCGGGGACTGGCCGAGAAGTCCAGAGACTCTCCTTCCTGGGAGCCTTCTTCAGCCTGTCGGTCTTTGCAGAGGATGACGTGAGTAATAGGAATAGGGTGAAATTACCCCTGGACACTGATTCTGGGTCAGTTTAGCATTTTCCATACTAATGCAATCAGGAATTCAAACAGTGTGAGGGGGGGGGAAGTATCAGTGTAGTGTGTGTTGGTAGAGTCTAGTGAGTTTGCAAGGGAGTCACTGCAAAACAGTTTAAGATGAATAAATAAATAATAAAGGGGGTAAATGTAAATTGTCCGGGTAGCCATTAGAGTAACTGTTCAGAATTTATGGGTGCAGAAGCTGTTTAGGTGCCTTTTGTTCCCAGACTTGGTGCTCCGGTACATGTTGCCGTGCGGTAGCAGAGAGAACAGTCTATGACTTGGATGGCTGGAGTCTGTGACAATTTTTTTTAGGGCCTTCTGCTGACACTGCCTGGTATACCTGGTATACTATCGCTTGGTCTGGGCCGTACGTACTCCCCTCTGTAGCACCTTGCGGTCGTATGCCGAGCAGTTGCCATACCAAGCGATGATGCAGCCAGTCAAGATGCTCTCGATGGTGCAGCTGTAGAACTTTTTGAGGATCTGGGGACCTATGCCAAATCTTTTTAGTCTCCTGAGGGGGAATAGGCTTTGTCGTGCCCTCTTCACGACTGTCTTGGTGTGTTTGGACTAGAGGTCGACCGATTTATGATTTTTCAACACCGATACCGATTATTGGAGGGCCTAAAAAGCCGATACCGATTTAATCGGACGGTTTTTTTTTTTTTTTAAATGTATTTGTAATAATGACAATTACAACAATACTGAATTAACACTTATTTTAACTTAATATATTACATCAATAAAATCAATTTAGCCTCAAGTAGATAATGAGACATGTTCAATTTGGTTTAAATAATGCAAAAGCAAAGTGTTGGAGGAGAACATTAAAAGTGCAATATGTGCTATGTAAGAAAGCTAACGGTTCCTTGCTCAGAACATGAGAACATATGAAAGCTGGTGGTTCCTTTTAACATGAGTCTTAAATATTCCCAGGTAAGAAGTTTTAGGTTGTAGATATTATAGGACTATTTCCCTCTATACCATTTGTATTTCATTAACCTTTGACTATAAAAGTTTAGATCAGTTAAAGAAATTACACAACATGGCACAATCGGGAGCCTGTAAAACGGCCTCCATTCCAACCGGCGCCATTCACTTGATGGTTCTGGAGAATGTTCTACTCTCAAATTCATACAGAGCTATGGATGCAGGAACTAACCATCCATGAGATCAAAATGAGTTTTTGAAGCTATACAGTGTTTGTTTACAATTACATTGTTTACAAACAATGGATTAAAATAAGCTTGTTTGGGCCTCCCGAGTGTGCAGCGGTCTACATCACTACATCGCAGTGCTAAAGGCGTTACTACAGACCCGGGTTCATTCCCGGGCTGTTCCGCAACCGGCTATGGCAGGGAGTCATGTAGGACGGCGCACAATTGGCCCAGCGTCGTATGGGTAGGGTTTGACTGGGAGAGGCTTTACTTGGCTCAACGCGCCCAAGCGACTCCTTGTGGTGGGCCGTGTGTCTGCAGGCTGACCCCGGTCGCCAGTTGAACGGTGTTTCCTCCGACACATTGGTGCGGCTGGCTTCCGGGTTAAGCTGATGGGTATTAAGGAGTGAGGTTAGGTGGGTCATGTTTCGGAGGATGCAGGACTCCACCGTTGCCTTTCCTGAGCCCATTGGGGAGTTGCAGCGATGAGACGAGATCAAAAAAGGGAAAACAAGCTTCTTTTTTTTGAGGGTCTGATAGGGTACGACATTGCAGTTCATGATGCATTTCTTAGTTATATTTTTTTAAGAATCAGTGGCTATACAGTGCGTTTGGAAGGTATTCAGACCCCTTGACTTTTTCCACATTTTAGTATGTTAGAGCCTTATCCTAAAACAGATTCATTTGTTTTTTTTCTCATCAATCTACATACAATACCACATAATGACAAAAAAAACCTGGCTTTTCGACATGTTTGCACATTTACGTAACTAATCAGAACCTTTACTCAGTACTTTGTTGAAGCACCTTTGGCAGAAATTACAGCATTGAGTCTTCTTGGGTATGACACTACAGGCTTGGCACACCTGCATTTGGGCAGTTTCTCCCATTCCTTTTTGCAGATCCTCTTAAGCTCTGTCAGGTTGGATGGGGAGCGGTGCGGCACAGCTATTTTCAGGTCTCTCCAGAGATATTCGATCGGGTTCAAGTCCGGGCTCTGGCTGGGTCACTCAAGGACATTCAGAGACTTGTCCCGAAGACACTGCTGCATTGTCTTGGCTGTGTGCTTAGGGTCGTTGTCCGGTTGGAAGGTGATTCTTCGTTCCCAGTCTGAGTTCCTGAGTGCTCTAGAACAGGTTTTCATCAAGGACCTCTCTGTACTTTGCTCTGTTCATTTTTCCTCAAACCTGACTTGTCTCCCATTCCCTGCTGCTGAAAAACATCCCCACAAGATGCTGCCACCACCATTGCGTCACCGTAGGGATGGTGCCAGGTGTCCTCCAGATGTGATGCTTGGCATTCAGGCCAAAGAGTTCAATCTTGGTTTCATCAGACCAGAGAATCTTGTTTCTCATGGTCCGAGAGTGCCAAAAGGCACCTGAAGGAAACTCCAAGGGGTCTTTCATGTGCCTTTTACTGAGGAGTGTCTTCTGTCTGGAAACTCTACCATAAAGGCCTGATTGGTGGTGTGCTGCAGATATGGTTGCCCTTCTGCAAGGTTCTCCCATCTCCACAGAGGAACTATAGAGCTCTGTCAGTGTCCATCAGGTTCTTGGTCACCTCCCTGTCCAAGGCCATTCTCCCCCGATTGCTAAGTATGGCCGGGCGGTCTTGGTGGTTCCAAACTTCTTCCATTTAAGAATGATGGAGGCAACTGTGTTCTTGGGGACCTTCAATGCTGAAATGTTTAGGTATCATTCCCCAAATCTGTGCCTCGACTCAATCCAGTCTCGGAGCTCTACAGACAATTCCTTCAATCTCATGGCTTGGTTTTTGTTCTGACATGCACTGTCAGCTATGGGACCTTATATAGACAGGAGTGTGCCTTTCCAAATCATATCCAATCAGTTGAATTTACCACAGGTGGACTCCAAGTTGTAGAAACATCTCAAGGATGATCAATGGAAAAAAGATGCACCTGAGCTGAATTTTGAGTCTCATAGCAAAGGGTCTGAATACTTGTGTAAATAGGGTATTTCTGTTTTAATGAATTTGCCAATATTTCTAAAAACCTGTTTTTGCTTTGTCATTATGGAGTATTGTGTGTAGATTGATTGAGGAAAACAATTCATCTGACGTAACAAAATGTGGAATAAGTCAAGGGCTCTGAATACTTTCCAAATGCGCTGTATATCAATATATGTTAACTCCCAAAATGTATGGTCTTTAAGGTTAGATTGTGGGAGGGGAGCTGATCCTAGATCTCTACCTAGAACAAACCACCTTGGTGGTGAGTAATATAACTTGTGTGAATCAATGCAATGTGCCCTTACGGGCTGAAAAGCAAGAGGAATATAGCCCAGCAGCATAGCTTGTCCCTGGGAATTCTTTGATTTTGCAAATTTTGCTGAATGTTAAAATGTTTTTCTGGTGTCACCTAATGTATTGCTGTAGTTTACCTTACAAAATGATACATCAAAAGGACTAAAATATGACTTCAGTGCTTAGCTTTGACAAGTCTATCACATTGCATCCAGAATTATGTTGGCATTAGATTACTTTAACCAGCAAAGAAATTACTTCATTTGTTTGGTCTTTCCCCCTCAGTCCAAAGTTGGTGACAAGTACTTCTCAGGCCCTGCGATCACCACAGAGAACACTCGCGTGGTCAGTCAATCCCTGCAGCACTACCTGGAGTCAGCCCGGGTAAGTCCTGCCCCACTGGGTCTATCATGGCTTGTCATTTGCCCAAGTATACTTCCCTCAATTTGTCATGACAATTATTTTTTTGTATTCTTTTGTCAGGGTGAAATGTTTAAAATCCTCCACAACATCCTACTGAATGGAGAGACAAGAGAGGTAGCTCTCAACTACATGGCAGCTCTGGTCAACCGCAATGTGAAGAAAGCCCAGATGCAGGTAAAGTGATCTTATCCTATATTCATTAATCTAGAAAATGTCTGAATTGAGGGTTTCTAATGCAACCATTTCAAGCTAGAATGTCTAGCCCCAAAGTCTGAATAGACCCAATGCTATTCTAGCACACAATCTCCCCTCTCCCTACCTTTCCTGTTAGAACAGTGAAAGACTATCTGGAAAAGTGGGACTGCCCCACTCCTTAAATAACAAAAAAATAAATTGAGCTTTTCTCTTCCCATTTCTCTTCTCTTTCTCCCCTCATCCTTTCACAGACGGACGACAAGCTGGTGTCCACAGATGGCTTCATGATCAACTTCCTGTCAGTGCTGCAGCAGCTGAGCATGAAGATCAAGCTGGAGACGGTGGACCCCTATTATATCTTCCACCCCCACTGCCGCCTGCATGTCAGCCCCGAGGAGACCCGGCTCAAGGCCACCATGGAAGAGCTCAAGACCTGGCTGGCCGAGATGTGTGAGTGGACACCGTAGATAATATAACAGAGCCTCTGCATTCAAATGGAACAATTTCTCTGCCCTTTATCTATGAGGACACCACCATCAACGTCATAGTATCAACAACAATGACTATAATGAGTAATGTATTATGTTGATCACACCTAGGTTAATGTGGTATTTGTTTTCTTTCAAATGTTTAACCTGGAGTGTCATGAGGATGGGGTTTGCACTTTTGGGACTTCCATTGGTTCTTTTGTGCCAGACAAGCTCAATCATATGCAGTTAAAGTATTTGAAAAAAATGAAGAATTTGTGTGGTTTAGTTGCAATTATCAACTGAACTTCCATAGTGCATTTTTAAAGTTGCTTTGTGTGCGTCCTGACCATATTCACATAGAAATGTTAGTTGTCAATCTATTATTCACATTGAAAGCAAGTCTGATAAGCGGTAGATCTGTTCTATGTGCACTGTTTCTATGCTTCCTCTCCTCAAGTTACAATTTTGTTTACTTTTACCAACCAGGCAATGGCAGAGTGATTTCTACATATTCAGTGTTGCCTCGCCGCTGCTAAATCATTGCCGCCACTCCAAAAAAAATGTGTTTAGCTGTGAGACACTTTTTAAAGGGATAGTGCGAGAGTTTGCCAATCAAGCCCTTTTTCTGCTTACCTAGTCAGATGAACTCATGGATACCATTTTTATGTCTCTGCGTGCAGTTTGTAGTAAGTTTCTAACTAGCATTACCACCAATGCAAGTCTATGAGAAAAGCTAGTGTACCTGTGAAGCTACCTTAAACTTCCTTCAAACTGCATGTAGAGCAGTGTTTCCTCTGGAAAAATGTGTAGCAGTGTGGAAAAGGTCGCAGAGGGGATGGCGTTTTTGAGGTAGGGTGTCATTTTACCACAACTAACCCTTTTTTATTTTTTATTTTTTTTATTTAACCTTTATTTAACCAGGTAGGCTAGTTGAACAAATTCTCATTTGCAACTGCGACCTGGCCAAGATAAAGCATAGCAGTGTGAACAGACAACACAGAGTTACACATGGAGTAAACCATTAACAAGTCAATAACACAGTAGGGAAAAAAAAAGAGTCTATATACATTGTGTGCAAAAGGCGTGAGGAGGTAGGCGAATGATTACAATTTTGCAGATTAACACTGGAGTGATAAATGATCAGATGGTCATGTACAGGTAGAGATATTGGTGTGCAAAAGAGCAGAAAAGTAAATAAATAAAAACAGTATGGGGATGAGGTAGGTAAATTGGGTGGGCTATTTACCGATGGACTATGTACAGCTGCAAAGATCGGTTAGCTGCTCAGATAGCAGATGTTTGAAGTTGGTGAGGGAGATAAAAATCTCCAACTTCAGCGATTTTTGCAATTCGTTCCAGTAACAGGCAGCAGAGAACTGGAACGAAAGGCGGCCAAATGAGGTGTTGGCTTTAGGGATGATCAGTGAGATACACCTGCTGGAGCGCGTGCTACGGATGGGTGTTGCCATCGTGACCAGTGAACTGAGATAAGGCGGAGCTTTACCTAGCATGGACTTGTAGATGACCTGGAGCCAGTTGGTCTGGTGACGAATATGTAGCGAGGGCCAGCCGACTAGAGCATACAAGTCGCAGTGGTGGGTGGTATAAGGTGCTTTAGTGACAAAACGGATGGCACTGTGATAAACTGCATCCAGTTTGCTGAGTAGAGTGTTGGAAGCAATTTTGTAGATGACATCGCCGAAGTCTAGGATCGGTAGGATAGTCAGTTTTACTAGGGTAAGTTTGGCGGCGTGAGTGAAGGAGGCTTTGTTGCGGAATAGAAAGCCGACTCTTGATTTGATTTTCGATTGGAGATGTTTGATACGAGTCTGGAAGGAGAGTTTACAGTCTAGCCAGACACCTAGGTACTTATAGATGTCCACATATTCAAGGTCGGAACCATCCAGGGTGGTGATGCTGGTCAGGCTTGCGGGTGCAGGCAGCGAACGGTTGAAAAGCATGCATTTGGTTTTACTAGCGTTTAAGAGCAGTTGGAGACCACTGAAGGAGTGTTGTATGGCATTGAAGCTCGTTTGGAGGTTAGATAGCACAGTGCCCAAGGACGGGCCGGAAGTATATAGAATGGTGTCGTCTGCGTAGAGGTGGATCAGGGTATCGCCCGCAGCAAGAGCAACATCATTGATATATACAGAGAAAAGAGTCGGCCCGAGGATTGAACCCTGTGGCACCCCCATAGAGACTGCCAGAGGACCGGACAGCATGCCCTCCGATTTGGCACACTGAACTCTGTCTGCAAAGTAATTGGTGAACCAGGCAAGGCAGTCATCCGAAAAACCGAGGCTACTGAGTCTGCCGATAAGAATACGGTGATTGACAGAGTCGAAAGCCTTGGCAAGGTCGATGAAGACTGCTACACAGTACTGTCTTTTATCGATGGCGGTTATGATATCGTTTAGTACCTTGAGCGTGGCTGAGGTGCACCCGTGACCGGCTCGGAAACCAGATTGCACAGCGGAGAAGGTACGGTGGGATTTGAGATGGTCAGTGACCTGTTTGTTGACTTGGCTTTCGAAGACCTTAAACCCTACAATTGTCCCGTGTTACATTTAGCCCCACTCTTCCGTATGCGCTCACAGCGAATTGTGGAGCTGGTAACGTGCTTAACCATCCCGCTGCTAAAAACTACATTGCAACTAATTAGTTACTACTTCTACTGAAGGCTATGATCAACTATTTATAAAAGTCACTCCCTCTACTACACCAGCATACATTTTTCAACACTAACAAACTTTTAAACTTCTTCCACTAGATTCACCATCATATTTCTCCCCCAAAATGATAGCCAAATCTTTTCTGATTCTTTGAGTAAAAGTGTAGTAGTCTGAGTCTGGTTATATGTGATCTAGTAGTTTATCAAAGTAATCAAACCAGATATTTGTATATATTTAAAGTTGACTATATTTCACTAAAGTAAAACGTTTCAAACTTCAACTAATACAAAAATAGTTTTAAAGATCTGAAGGAGGTCACTGTTATTTAATGGAAAATTACCATCTAGTTATTATTAGGATTACCTGCCAAATTGACAAACTGGAAGTGCCATTCACCTACCTGATTGTTTTTGTTGACAGACAACGACCCCTCCAAGTTCTCTGAGCCCAAGTTCCCCACAGAGTGTTTCTTTCTGACACTGCACACCCACCACCTGTCCATCCTACCGGGCTGCCGACGCTACATCCGCAGACTGAGAGCCATCCGCGAGCTCAACAGGTACACTCACACACACACACACACACGAGGACAAGTGGCCACAGCCACTCAAACAACCTGGGACTAGTTGTCATTTTCAGCCCGACAGGGCCCGCCGTTACTTAATAGCAATCTATATTCTCAAAAGCATGTGAGGCTCATGTTCATATTTCACAACCTCTGCAGGCTTTTGGAGTTGCCTATAGCAAAATGATACACCTGATTTAAGCTACGTTATTACATGCTAAATGTTTATGATCAGTGACAGATGAGTAGAAGAATAGATGAGCTACCACCTCCACTTATTTTCCCAGCCAGATATCAATTAACCATATATTCAGAAGGAGATTCAGTCACATTTGATTATCAGGCTTTTGGCCAGGAGTATAGGCTACTATGGAATTGAAGAGTAAAATTCCCTTAAGCTACATAACATTCTAGCAAAATGATCTGATCAGTGCTGATATACACTGATAAAAAACACAATGCCATAGATGTTTTAAGGGAGCGTGCAATTGCCATGCTGATTGCAGGAATGTCCACCAGAGCTGTTGCCAGGCCCACTCATGGTTGTGCCCCTGCCTGGTCATGTGAAATTGATAGATTGGGGCCTAATGAATTTATTTCCTTATGTAACTGTAACACAGTAAAATCTTTGAAATTGTGGCATGCTGTGTTTTTTTTATATTTCTGTTCAAACTAGACTGAAAATGATCATGAGCACTCAGCTCAAGTTAGCTAACAGTTTCCAGCCTAATTGTAACCAAATATAATGGAAAGTCTGTGAAAATTCTGTTATATTTATGTTATCACGATGAGTCCCCACACTTGCCTCAAAGCAGCTTGATGGCGCTGACCCAATCAAAACGGTGCAGAAATAGCAAGTTGGCCACACACGACTATTGCTTTAAATGTATTATAATGGTTAGATATGACTTTTGGAGTTCCAGTAAGAAACCATTTGATACATACCTTCATTTGCATTAGCCTATAACCTATTCCAATATTTAAGTACTCAGTTGATCATAACTAAGGCGAGTTTTCTCATCACATTTTTAAGTCGAGGGCTGTTTCCTCGTCTCCTCACTCCACTGCTGCCCACCTTCACCACATTGTTCTCAATACCAGTTTAAATCAATATGCTGTTTTTGAGAAATACTACATTTTTGGGGGGGTTTGGGCTCATTACATTTCTGTGATGTTGGATCAGGCCTGGGCTTGGGGCTTCAGCTCACCAGGCTTGGGTAAGACCGGACTCCAATTTTCAGACCCAATGACAACTCTACATGGACATCTATATTCTATGGTCCCATCTCAAGAAAGGAGTTTTCAGAGAGATTTGGCTCCCGAGTTCCAAAAAGATATAAGATATTGGCTTTGTTTTTTTTAGTACTTGTAATAAATGTAATGTGGTGGTCTCCAGCCAGTGAAATATCAAAATGTAAATGTGTTCATACATTATTGAGGAGCTCATTGTTACGTTTCACTGGTGATCATTTGCTACATTATTGGCCTATGAGCAGAAATTATTTCATTGTGTTAAGGTGTGTATGTAGTGTGTTAGTGAGTATATGAAGGCTGGATTGTATTCACTAGGCGCTCAACGTTAAGAACATTGACTTAAACGGGGAGCGACAAGCTGAAGTTGCTTGTTTTTGTTATCCGTTGCGAGATGTTTTGAATACTAATGAATGCGACCATGTTTTGTTTGGCATGGCAGGACCGTGGAGGAGCTGAAGAACAGTGAGAGCCAGTGGAAGGACTCTCCGCTGGCCAGCCGACACCGAGAGATGCTAAAGAGATGCAAAACCCAGCTCAAAGTTCGCTAAGACATTTTTCTTAATTATTTTTTAAATCTCCCCCCCACCGTTTTCAGACTGATAGGACTTAATCCACTCTCTCATCTGCTTGTGTTCTGCTTGTCATACGTGATTATGTTTTGGTAAATTTTAAGTGTGTAAACTCGATTTCCTATTCCAATCCCGTGTCGTCATAGTTTGTTTTCCGAATCATCCGTTTTGGTTAATATCTTAGATTTTTTTTTTTACTGAAATTAGTCTTGCGAACAAGAGAATAATTTCAACTCGTGTCATGAGTTAACGACAATATTCACCAGAAACTTTTCTATCTTTGATCTTTGGCCTTGACAGAAACTGGTGCGCTCCAAAGCCTGTGCCGACGCAGGGCTTCTGGATGAGAACCTTTTACGCAGATGTCTGCAGTTCTACAGTATGGTCATTCAGCTCATCCTACGCATGGTGGATCCCGCCTACCCACAGTAAGACACTCTGCCACAACCAGGAACTGTTTTAATGCTGAAATATGAGTTCATAGCCTACTTTATGTCATAATTAAAGGGATGGTGTGAGATTTGAGCAATTATGCTCTTTTTCTACCTAACCAGTCAGATGAATTCATCGATACCATGTT
Source organism: Oncorhynchus kisutch (assembly GCF_002021735.2). NCBI lineage: Eukaryota > Metazoa > Chordata > Actinopteri > Salmoniformes > Salmonidae > Oncorhynchus > Oncorhynchus kisutch. The sequence goes on along the minus strand of NC_034190.2, from coordinate 61,175,327 downwards.
CGTCTCTGCATGCAGTTTGAAGGAAGTTGAAGGTAGTTTTGCGAACCAGTCATTGTCTTAAAGCTAGTTACCAATTATGCTAGCTCTAGTTAGCAACTGCCTTAATACTGCACGCAGACATTAAAATGTTAACCATGGGTAAGTAGAAAAAGGGCTTTGTTGACAAGATCTCTCTCAATCCCTTTAAACTGAGGGATGCAACTTTTTTACTAAACTGATAATTATAATATTTAAATGTTTATTAGATTTATCTTTGTTATTGTTTGTATTGTTTGACATGCATAAAGTGGATCAAAAACTCATATTCCTTCCCTTTGTTGCAGCATGAGTCTACCGCTGAATCCGGAGATTCCCAAAAGCTTTGCTGCTCTGCCGGAGTTTTACATTGAAGATGTGGCCGAGTTCCTGCTTTTCGTTGTGCAGTAAGTTGACAGATCGATTGTAATTGCATAGTACAAGGCCAGACAAATACCCAAGAGTGGGATTGTTGGTGTCCATTTACCCTGTTTTACCTAAAGCAAGTGATTAGTTCCATGTTTTATACATTTCTTGGAGAATTGTTTCTTAAAATGTTAACTTCAAAGGGATGTGGCAAGAGTAGGGCCAAGAGGATTTCCTGACCATGTGACCCGACCTGGAGAAACTCCTGGCTCTCTCCATTCTCTTTCCTTTATTAATAAATACATGAGGAGGACCATCCCCTTCATCCCTGGACAAGCTTCCTCTGAGTTCCTCAATTACTCTCCCCCTTGATTCTTGCGTACGCTCTCCTCGCCTTTTTCTTAAACCGCAATACAGGAGGGGATCCAAGGTCCCTTCCTTCTGACCTTCTCCACCAATGCGTTTTGAGGAGGTGGCGAGCAGAGAGGTAGCGAGAGGAATCAAGGAAAGATTAAATGGTTTTAACAACACCCCTCCCAAATGGCTGGTTACAAAATATGTATAAAAGGGGGTATGCCTGCTGAAAAATTGTACACTGAACAAAAATATAAATGTAATATTCAAGAATTTCACAGTTCATATAGTTGAAATAAATTCATTAGGCCCTAGTCCATGGATTTCACATGACTGGGAATACAGATATGCTTCTGTTGGTCACAGATACCTTTTCAGAAAAGTTAAGGGTGTGGATCAGAAAACCTGCTAGTATCTGGCGTGGCCACCATTTGCCTCATGCAGCGCGACATATCTCCTTCGCATAGAGTTGATCATGCTGTTGATTGTGGCCTGTGGAATGTTGTCCCACTCTTCAATGGCTGTGCAAAGTTGCTGGATATTGGCGGGAACTGGAACATGCTGTTATACACATCGATCCAGAGCATCCCAAACATGCTCAATGGGTGACATGTCTGGTGAGTATGCAGGCCATTGAAGAACTGACATTTTCAGCTTACAGAAATTGTGTACAGATCCTTGCGACATGGGGCCGTGCATCATCATGTTGAAACGTGAGGTGATGGCAGCAGATGAATTTCATCACGGTATCTCTCTGCATTCAAATTGCCATTGATAAAATGCAATTGTGTTTATTGTCCGTAGCTTATGCATGCCCATAACATAAACCCACCGCCACCATGCTCACAATGTTGACATAAGCAAACAGATCGCCCACACGACGCAATATACAATGTCTGCCATCTGCCTGGTACATTTGAGACCGAGATTCATCCGTGAAGAGCACACATCTCCAGCATGCCAGTGGCCATCAAAGTTGAGCATTTGTCCACTGAAGTCGGTTACTATGCCGAACTGCAGTCAGGTCAAGACCCTGGTGAGGATGACGAGCACGCAGATGAGCTTCCCTGAGATGGTTTGTGCAGAAATTCTTCAGTTGTGCAAACCCAGTTTCATCAGCTGTCCGGGTGGCTCATTTCTGACCATCCTGCAGGTGAAGTCCGATGTGGAAGTCCTGGGTTGGTGTGGTGACATATGGACTGCGGTTGTGAGGCCGGTTGGACTCACTGCCAAGTTCTCTAACGTTCAACATTAAATTCTCTGGCAATAGCTCTGGTGAACATTCCTGCAGTTAGCATTCCAATTGCACGCTCCATCAATTTGAGACATCTATAGCATGGTGTTGTGACAGCTTCACGTTTTAAAGTGGCCTTTTATTGTCCAAAGCAGAAGGTGCATCTGTGTAATGATCATGCTGTTTAATCAGCTTATTAATATGCCACACCTGTCAGGTGGATGGATTTTCTTGGCAAAAGAGAAATGCTCACTAACAGGGATGTAAACAAATTTGTGCACCAAATTTGAGAGAAATAAGCATTTTGTGCTTATGGACAATTTCTGGGATCTTTTATTTCAGCTCATGAAACATGGGACCAACACTTTACATGTTGCGTTTTATTTTTGTTCAGTATGTGTGTTCTTTTGCCCATCTTAATCTTTTATTTTTATTGGCCAGTCTGAGATATGGCTCTTTCTTTGCAACTCTGCCTAGAAGGCCAGCATCCCCGAATGCTGGCCTTCACTGTTGACGTTGAAACTGGTGTTTTGCGGGTACTATTTAATGAAGCTGCCAGTTGAGGACTTGTGAGGCGTCTGTTTCTCAAACTAGACACACTAATATACTTGTCCTCTTGCTCTGTTGTGCACTGGGGCCTCCCGCTCCTCTTTCTATTCTGGTTAGAGCCAGTTTGCGCTCTTCTCTGAAGGGAGTAGTACACAGCGTTGTATGAGATCTTCAGTTTCTTGGCGATTTCTCGCATGGAATACCCTTAATTTCTCAGAACAAGAATAGAGTGACGAGTTTCAGAAGAAACTTCTTTGTTTCTGGCCATTTTGAGCCTGTAATCGAACCCACAAATGCTGATGCTCCAGATACTCAACTAGTCTAAAGAAGTCCAGTTGTATTGCTTCTTTAAATCTGCACAACCTTCTTCAGCTGTGCTAACATAATTGCAGAAGAGTTTCTAATGATCAATTAGCCTTTTTAAAATGATTGACTTGGATTAGCTAACACAACGTGCCATTGGAACACCAGAGTGATGGTTGCTGATAATGGACCTTTGTACGCCTATGTAGATATTCCATAAAAAATCTGCCGTTTCCAGCTACAATAGTCATTTACAACATTAACAATGTCTGTATGATCAATTTGGTGTTATTTTAATGGACACAATGTGCTCTTCTTCAAAAAAGCAATGGCAATTCTAAGTGGGGCTGTTTGAATGGGGATAATATAAAATTACATGTATTTTTTGAAAAGGTATCTTCTGTGAAAATGGATCTTGACTGACGGTTTGCCCTCCCCTTTCTATCCTCCGCCAGGTATTCCCCTCAGGTCCTGTATGAGCCCTGCGTCCAGGACATTGTCACTTTTCTGGTGGTGTTCATCTGCAGTCAGAACTACATCCGGAACCCCTACCTGATCGCCAAGCTGGTGGAAGTGCTTTTTGTCACCAACCCGGCGGTGCAGCTGCGCACCCAGCGCTTTTCCGAGATGATGGAGAACCACCCCCTGTCCGTCAAACAGTTGGTCCCGGCCCTCATGAAGTTCTACACAGGTGTTACTACTTGGTGCAGCATTTCGGGAGGGGCAGAACTAGACACATTGCACAATTTTAACACTTTTGCATGAACACAAACTTTTAATTGTGCTGGCTTGGACATTTTCTTCTTTCCAGAATGGTTCCATCAACTATAGTGGGTGTGTAACACACCATCACAGTACGGCTCAACTTGGCTCCACTCAGTAGTGTGCAAAAGTTATTCGAGTGGAGTCAAGTGCACTGATTCTCACATGCAACTGACTCTTGTGTGCCTTCCTTTCCACAGATGTGGAGCACACCGGTGCCACCAGCGAGTTCTACGATAAGTTCACCATCCGCTACCACATCAGCACCATCTTCAAGAGCCTCTGGCAGAACATGGGCCACCACGGCACATTCCTGGAGGAGTTCAAGTAAGTGGGCTAGAATCACAACTTAATAGGTATCGTCAGCTAATAAATACTGTGGTGATAGCCTGGTCTAAAAAGTTGCCCACTGTCCAGTCATGCTGAATGCTACAGTGCCTTGCGAAAGTATTCGGCCCCCTTGAACTTTGCGACCTTTTGACACATTTTAGGCTTCAAACATAAAGATATAAAACTATTTTTTTTGTGAAGAATCAACAACAAGTGGGACACAATCATGAAATGGAACGACATTTATTGGATATTTCAAACTTTTTTTTTAACAAATCAAAAACTGAAAAGTTGGGCATGCAAAATTATTCAGCCCCTTTACTTTCAGTGCAGCAAACTCTGTCCAGAAGTTCAGTGAGGATCTCTGAATGATCCAATGTTGACCTAAATGACTAATGATGATAAATATAATCCACCTGTGTGTAATCAAGTCTCCGTATAAATGCACCTGCACTGTGATAGTCTCAGAGGTCCGTTAAAAGCGCAGAGAGCATCATGAAGAACAAGGAACACACCAGGCAGGTCCGAGATACTGTTGTGAAGAAGTTTAAAGCCAGATATGGATACGAAAAGATTTCCCAAGCTTTAAACATCCCAAGGAGCACTGCAAGCGATAATATTGAAATGGAAGGAGTATCAGACCACTGCAAATCTACCAAGACCTAGCCTTCCCTCTAAACTTTCAGCTCATACAAGGAGAAGACTGATCAGAGATGCAGCCAAGAGGCCCATGATCACTCTGGATGAACTGCAGAGATCTACAGCTGAGGTGGGAGACTCTGTCCATAGGACAACAATCAGTCATATATTGCACAAATCTGGCCTTTATGGAAGAGTGGCAAGAAGAAAGCCATTTCTTAAAGATATCCATAAAAAGTGTTGTTTAAAGTTTGCCACAATCCACCTGGGAGACACACCAAACATGTGGAAGAAGGTGCTCTGGTCAGATGAAACCAAAATTGAACTTTTTGGCAACAATGCAAAACGTTATGTTTGGCGTAAAAGCAACAGCTCATCACCCTGATACACCATCCCCACTGTCAAACATGGTGGTGGCAGCATCATGGTTTGGGCCTGCTTTTCTTCAGCAGGGACAGGGAAGATGGTTAAAATTGATGGGAAGATGGATGGAGCCAAATACAGGACCATTCTGGAAGAACCTGATGGAGTCTGCAAAAGACCTGAGACTGGGACGGAGATTTGTCTTCCAACAAGACAATGATCCAAAACATAAAGCAAAATCTACAATGGAATGGTTCAAAAATAAACATATCCAGGTGTTAGAATGGCCAAGTCAAAGTCCAGACCTGAATCCAATCGAGAATCTGTGGAAAGAACTGAAAACTGCTGTTCACAAATGCTCTCCATCCAACCTCACTGAGCTCGAGCTGTTTTGCAAGGAGGAATGGGAAAACATTTCAGTCCCTCGATGTGCAAAACTGATAGAGACATACCCCAAGCGACTTACAGCTGTAATCGCAGCAAAAGGTGACGCTACAATGTATTAACTTAAGGGGCCTGAATAATTTTGCACACCCAATTTTTCATTTTTTGATTTGTTAAAAAAGTTTGAAATATCCAATAAATGTCGTTCCACTTCATGATTGTGTCCCACTTGTTGTTGATTCTTCACAAAAAAATACAGTTTTATATCTTTATGTTTGAAGCCTGAAATGTGGCAAAAGGTCGCAAAGTTCAAGGGGGCCGAATACTTTCGCAAGGCACTGTACATGTAAAATGTACTCCGACTCAGTTTGTGTGACTTCGACTGGCTTCCAAAGGCCTCCTAGTTAGTGAATCAATCTGTTTATTCCCCTTAGCTCTGGCAAGCAGTTTGTGCGCTACATCAACATGTTGATCAACGACACCACCTTCCTGCTGGATGAGAGCCTGGAGTCCCTAAAGCGCATCCATGAGGTCCAGGAGGAGATGAAGAACAAGGAGCAGTGGGATCTGCTTCCCAGGGTCAGTACGGAATTACCAGGGGGAAAACATGACGCATTACGAAGCGCATATTAACGTGTTACAAAGCGCCTTTATAATTCCTAACGACTCTTTCTCCCTCAGGAGCAGCAGCAGAGCCGCCAGTCCCAGCTGACCCAGGACGAGCGGGTGTCGCGCTCTTACCTGGCACTGGCCACAGAGACTGTTGACATGTTCCATATCCTTACCAAGCAGGTCCAGAAGCCCTTCCTCCGGCCAGTAAGTACCACTCTGACCAGGGATCAAACATATTTTACTCATACTTTCCAGTCTATTTAGGGACAAAAACATAGTTTGGAAATGTTGTATTCAACAAGTATGCGGTTAGAAGGACTTTTACTGGTTGTCAACAGCCCCCACACAGCAGCCAAATAAAACATTGACAATATTTTTTTTTTGCTGGTGTGCTCAAATGGTTTAAAAACGAAGGCCGTGGAGGTGCTCTTTGAAAAGGGTAGTCTATGACTGGCAGAAAAATGGGAATGATGGTAACCACTTAGTAAACTGAAAAATGTATTGTGTGCTTATTTTTACATCAAGGCACTTGTTGATTTGAAAAAGATTCTTAATTTTGAAAAGCCTTCATTTTTAGATAAATATTTAAAAACATGAAAACAAACCACCTCGTTTGTGCTTGGTATCTGACTTCATCCATTTTCTTCAAGAGTGCCATGGTGGGAAAAGTAAGCCTCAGAAAAACAAAATCGAAGTGTTTTATTTAGTTAGTGGTGGTCATCATTCCCTTTTTCTTTTTCTGCCAACAATAGAACATTACTGTGCAGCAGCATGGGAGGGATGGCAAAGTGATACATATTAATGTATAAAGCCTACTTCAACAGTAACCATAAACAACTCATATTCATGGATGCAGACTATTTTTCCTGGTGACCTAACTCGCTGCTCTGTGCATTCCAGGAGCTGGGGCCTCGTCTGGCAGCCATGCTGAACTTTAACCTCCAGCAGCTTTGCGGGCCGAAGTGCCGGGACCTGAAGGTGGAGAACCCAGAGAAGTATGGTTTTGAGCCCAAAAAGCTCCTGGACCAGCTTACTGACATTTACCTGCAACTTGACTGTGCCCGCTTTGCCAAGGCCATCGCCGACGACCAGGTAAACTGTAGTAGTAGCACACCTGGCTTTCAAACTTTTGGGAAATTGGGAAATTGATTCAAACACTTTGTCTGTGCTTGCCTTGTTTAATAAACCAATAGAAAAGTCCCCACACTGCTAACCTCACCCATCTGGCACTCCAGGCAGGCTCAAGCAAATCGTCAAAGTATTTGAAAAGATTAAGTAATTGAACCCAGAGTGGGGAGGGTGGTGAAGTTGGGGAGGGTGGTGAAGTTGGGGAGGGAGGAGGGGTGGTGGTTGGGGAGGGAGGAGGGGTGGTGGTGGTGGAGGGATGGAGGGTAGAGTGGGGAGGGAGAGTAGAGTAGAGTGTGGAGGGAGAGTAGAGTAGAGTGGGGAGGGAGAGTAGAGTAGAGTGGGGAGGGAGAGTAGAGTAGAGTGGGGAGGGAGAGTAGAGTAGAGTGGGGAGGGATCGAGAGTAGAGTGGGGAGGGATCGAGAGTAGAGTGGGGAGGGATCGAGAGTAGAGTGGGGATCGAGAGTAGAGTAGAGTGGGGATCGAGAGTAGAGTAGAGTGGGGATCGAGAGTAGAGTAGAGTGGGGATCGAGAGTAGAGTAGAGTGGGGAGGGAGGGTGGAGGGTAGAGTGGAGGAGTAGAGATGGGAGGGTGGTGGAGAGAGAGAACAATATACTTTTGAGGTTTTTCAATTTGGGTTCATATATAGTGTGCTAATGAAGATACAAAAAAAGGTAACAGAGCAATGTACGATAAGGCGGACTAAGCAAACACGGAATTTGTGTTAAGTACATGGAGGCTGCCATCTCCATGCACCTCTGCTATTTTGTAATCATTTGGTAGAATGACACACTCACATCCCAAAGCCTCCGTGATAATTCCTTCAAAAGGTAATTATATTTACTAGGAACCAAATAGAAGCAAACGGTGCAAAACTGGGCGGGATCTTCCTGAATTTGTCCAATAAGAAACATTTGTTTTTGTTTTTCCATTGCAAAAGTTTTGCTGTGGTGTGTGGTAATAAATACACCCAGGCTTACATGGTGTTCTTTCTCTTCCCTTTCCAGCGGTCGTACAGTCAAGAACTCTTTGAGGAAGTTATTTCCAAGATGACGAAAGCCGGCATCAAGTCTACCATCGCCATTGAAAAATTCAAGCTACTATCGGAGAAGGTGGAGGAGATTGTCGCAAGGAACTCTCAGTCCGAAATGGACTACAGTGACGCACCTGATGAGTTTAAAGGCAAGTGTTCAAACTTTGCAATGTTCAAACTTCACTTTCTAGTGTTTGAAATCTTTATTTATTTTGTTGTTACTAATTGCCCCTGACAGCAGCGGTATGTTCATTTGGATGCAACGTCCCAGTAAGGGGGAGGGGGGGGGGGGTCAATGCAATTACTCTGGGTAGCACTCCGGAACATCTTGCCATGCGATAGCAGAGGGAACAGTCTGACTAGGGTGACTGGAGTCTGACACTTTTTAGGGCCTTCCTCTGACACCGCCTGGTATAGAGGTCCTGGAGAGCCAAAAGCCTGGCCCCAGTGATGTACTGGGCTGTACGCCCTACCCTCTGTAGTACATAGTGGTCAGATGCCACGCATTTGCCATACCAGTCAGCATGCTCTCAACGGTGCACCTGTAGAACTTTTTGAGTATCTGGACATCAGGCTTACCACAGTTGTCGTCGGCAAACTTTCGTGGGCGAACAGAGAGTACTGGAGGGGACTAAGCACGCACCCCTGAGGGGCCCCCGTGTTGAGGATCAGTGTGGCAGATGTGTTGTTGCCATCCCTTACCACCTGGGGGCGGCCCGTCAGGAAGTCCAAGATCGAGTTGCAGAGGAAGGTGTTTAGGCCCATGGTCCTTAGCTTAGTGATGAGCTTTGAGGACACTATGGTGTTGAACACTGAGCTGTAGTCAATGAACAGCATTCTCACTTAGGTGTTAATTTTGTCCAGGTGGGACAGGGCAGTGTGGGGTGCAATTGAGATTGCGTCTTCTGTGGTTCTGAGGTGTGAACTAACTGTCCCGGGTTAAAGAAAACCCTTGTTTTATTTTTAAGTGTGTAACATGTATAAAACCCTCAGACGGCAAACTCAAGATTTCAATATAAGGGAACGGGGGATGCCTAGTCAGTTGTACAACTGATTGCATTCAACTGAAATGTGTCTTACGCATTTAACCCAATCCTTTTGAATCAGATAGGACCCAGCATTTAATTGTAAGCTCATTTAATTGCATGTGTTTCCGAGACGTCAATGCTTTGATTTGAGAATGCAGACACATGCATGGAAATATACTTGCAGAGTGCGTAAAAACACTGTCTGAAGAGAGGAAAGTGTGTCGATTTTTGCTGAATTTAATTAATGTATTTTTCAACACCTCATTCAAACACGACAACATTGTTCTCTCACATCCTGGTAGGAATACTTTTACACAGCTCAAGGCAAATTTCTATATTTTTATTTGTGCATATCACATTTAATATACAAAAAAAAAAATATGTTGCGTAAATGGGAGGGTTACAACGAAGGCAAATAAATACATAATTGAAGATACAAATTACATTTGTTTGTGTTTGTTTCCACAGATCCTCTGATGGACACCCTAATGACAGACCCTGTGATATTGCCCTCTGGGAACATCATGGACCGAGCCATCATCCTCCGCCACCTTCTCAACTCCCCCACTGACCCCTTCAACAGACAGCCGCTCAACGAAAGCATGCTGGAGTCACGTATGTGTGCACACACCAGTATCAAAGTCATATCCACTTAAATTGCAACTCTCTATACTCATAGCCTGCAGTAAGAGATGTTAGTTTGATATGTGAGGAAAAGCAAGTACCCACTTGAAACAAATGTTACTGATGGAAAATTGAGACTTCTAAAGGCTTGGCGAACCAAACGAGTGTGCTCGCATACACCCTTAAAATACCTTTGACTGAAAAACGAGAATACAGTAGTAGTACTGTTCGTTCATCATGTAACACCGTAGCCAGAAAACACTTCCTCAAAATAAGGAATTTAAGATATCTCAATAAATTGTCATAAGTTGATATTTTTTGCAGAGGAGAATGTTTGGTGCAGTATTTCTCAAGTGAAAAATGTGCAAGAAAACTGGTCTTCTATCGTTGAATGACAACAAACACATAATTGAAGAATCCCTACTGTTAACCGATCACGGACAAAAGGGCTTAGACTTCCGATTCCGAACTTTGGCTTGCCTTGAGTGGGAAAAAAATTGCTGAAAAAACCCTTGTTGAAGACCAAAACAAATAAGAACATCACAAAATGTTGTCATAATATATGCACAAGTCGTTTTGGATTGGATGCATTTAAAAAAAAACTTTATTTAACTAGGCAAGTCAAGTAAGAACAAATTCTTATTAACAATGACGGCCTAGGAACAGTGGTTTAACTTCCTTGTTCAGGGGCAGAACGACAGATTTTCACCTTGTCAGCTCGGGGATTCGATCTTGCAACCTTTCGGTTACTCGTCCAACGCTCTGACCACTACTAGGCTACCTGCCGTCCCTTCTCAACTCTCTTGCTTAAAAACATTAATCAATGAATAAAGTGGACCAGCACTCGATAGTTGGAATTGAAGTCTTTCTTTTAGGCAACATGTCCTACTAGCACACTTTATTAACTATATGGGTCCCCATGGGTTTGTGCTCACGTTCTGCTCTGTCATTGTCTTTATTCACAGTCCCTGAACTGAAGGAGAGGATCCAGGCATGGATGAGAGAGAAGCAAGGCCAGGGACGTTTCCTCTAATGACAGCCCAACTTCAACCCCCCACCCCCCACCCCACCCCGCCGTCAGTAAGGGATGTTACCACCATTAATTCACCATGCCTGAAGTAAATACCATCAAGAACGGGGGGAAAACGCAAGAGAAATAAATGAAACCTGATTTTATTTTTCTTCCCTTTATCCTTATTTTCTCGGGTCATCATCTGAAGGCCCTTAGCTCTAAAAAGAAACATAATAAAGTTAAGACTTTTAAAAGGTTTTTGCTCATGACTTTGTGTATATATCTACATATATACGTAACACTGCAAGGATAAGCAGCTGTCACAGGTCTTAGCAGCAGAATGCATTTCTTCATTCATTGTTTATTTTCCCTCGGTTTTGTGACTATGTATACTTTGTTAGATTAATTATTACGTTTCAGCTTAATGAAGGGACGGATGATACATTTAGGATTGGGATACATTTTGGTTGTCTTGGTGGTAAAACTTTAAACAAGACATTGAAAAGAAAGTGGCTGAACTAATTCACAGTATTGTTTATCATAACCATACAGTTTACAGTACAACATGCACACATCTTGTGCCGTTTGCTGACGAGGCTTGGGAAATGAGAATACATATTTAAAAATGTAGCTTGAAATGAACGTGCTAGATTGTCTTGTAGACAAACAAACTAATTGTGGGCTTAATTTGATGAAATTGGTAAGTGAAGCATTAGTTTAAATTATGTATGGTTGGTTAGTTGGTTGTCTCCCTGTTGATGACAGACGAGTGAATACATTTTTGTTTGCATGGCCTACAGTTCAAAACCTCCCAAGCGCCTCATGGCAAACCCTCTTACGATGGAGCAGAACGGTCATAAGACAATATAAAAAATCTTTGTAGCATGAACACCATTGGAAAAATAGCAGGATATAGGAACACATCTCCCACAGCAGGATATAGGAACACATCTCCCACATCGAGGTCTCTCAAAGCTCACTGTTTCTTAATCCTTACCCAGGTTGCTGACTTAAATGCCCAGACCCAATTCGTTCCGTCCATCTCCTCCTTAGCCCTAACCCTTCGAAGTTTGCAGATCTGAAGGGTCTGGAAAGGTATTAACTGTGTTGTGTATATTGCTTTTACTTTATGGATCTGCAAACATCGAAGGGGTAGGAAGTGAATTGGGAGTGGCTAACTGTAACTTAAGGCTCGCACACGTCTCACCAAATGTTGATCTCAATGTTTTTCTATATGTAAAATCAGTTTGCAAATTAGGTTGAGGTGCCAAGTGCTCTCTGCCAGCAAATGCTATTTGTGCGTCTGAGCCCTTAAAGGAAAACTCTACTCAGCAAAATGCATCAACATGACGTGGCAAGTGACACTTTGCTTCTTGATAGTCCAATATCTTAACTTGACTGCTGATATGCTAAACATTTTGGGACTGTATCAACAATTGACTAATGGAACAAAATGCCAATATAGTTTGAGTGGATTTTTCCTTTAACTGTACAGGAATTTGTTTATTTTACCCACATACCTGTTTTGGAATCCAGGACTTTGAATTGAAATAAATGATGATGCACACAGGTTTACAGCTATTGTTGAAATTACTTTTTCAACTGGGATGGGTTATTTAATTAAATTAAGCAAAATTGGTTTATTGATTAATCTATAGAATTGGATCTTCACAATATTACATTTGGATAATATAGATCTATTGAATTCCTATGCGTAACTGTAATGTAATTTGTTTTCCAATTGGAACAAATTAAAAAAGAAGCATGTCAATGCAAATAGGTGTAAAGGTATTAAACTCTTCCTCTACATTCAAATAAGTTTGAGCACAATCATCAAATACTGCTTTATTCCTTTGAATGAAAGTTACCATTAGTTTGGAATCGAGCCATTTATAAACTATGTTCACGCACACTTCCCACGCGCCTGGTTGTCAAATATAAGTAGGAAGGCAGGGTATGTAAACACCTTGATTATTACTACCGGTAATTAACTAGCATTACAGAGTACAGGAGTTGTCCAGCAATTATACATAAATACTATGCAACTACAATAAACAATTATTTAATGAAGTTATAATAGTCAGTCGTTCAGGCATTGAAGGTGTTGGGGAGCCTTACTTTCCAGGCTAAAAAGCTGCAACAAAATGGTTTGCCTGTCTCCGTACTATACTACTGAAGCTATTAGTGTTGTTTCAGTGACATGACCTTTGACATTTTTTTCATTTAATTTTTTAACCAGGTAGGCTAGTTGAGAACAAGTTCTCATTTACAACTGCGACCTGGCCAAGATAAAGCATAACAATGTGAACAGACAGCAACACAGAGGTACACATGGAGTAAACAATAAACAAGTCAATAACACAGAACATGTTTTATTTTTTTATTAAAAATAAAGAGTATATACATTGTGTGCAAAAGGCATGAGGTAGGCAAATAATTACAATTTAGCAGATTAACACTGTTGGAGTTCCTATGTCTGTGGACTGTTAGAATCAGATGGGGCAAAGACGCATGCAATTGATTTATAGTGAAATCATTAGAAAAATCATGAGATACTTAAGTCTGTAGGGAAAGGTCTATCTATGTCTGAAGATTTCTATGAATTACTGTGTAATTACACTTTCTCCTGTTAGGGGGCGCCTATACACTTTGGTCTCTGTCTAGACCTTCGTAGTGCGGTGACAGCGGTACAGGGAGCGGTAAGAAACCCTGCAGTATGGCGTCACGGCCAAATGCAACGGCCCCATCGTATTTCGTGGAGTTCTATTGGCTCCCCAACGCATTGCTCATGCATTAGTCTGATTTCATTGGCTTATCAAGCTGACAATCAGTCTAGTCGAAAGGGAGTTGACGTAATCTTTTCAGTAAATCAAGGTACTCTATCTGTTCTTTTTTTGCTTGTGTGCAGATATACGACCGCTTTTCATCTGAACTGGAAAATAACCTCATCAAGGAAGCAACGAATGCAGTGGAAGCCTGTCTGGTGGAGACTTAAACACTGCTATAATGGGTGTTTTTCATAAAAGTGGGCTTGACCATTTTTTTGCGAGCATACTCTGATGAACAATATTATACTTAATTGTAACGCTTATTTGTTTTCGCTACTTTTCTATGGTGTTCTAGTCTTCGTTTCGATCTTCAAAAGTAAGTTGCCTAAACATTACCTGTTTAATTTCATTCCGTTTTTACTGTGGAGTGAGCGACTTTTTGTTGTTGCTTTTCCTTAAGATTAATTTAGTAATCTGTTGTATTCTGATCGCAAACGTTTAAAATACTTTGTTCTGATTTGATATCAAATAGACTACCTATGCACGATGGTAATTGTTGCAAATGATCCCAAAACGAATATCCTGCGCGTGAAGTCATTATCGCGAACGGCGACATATGGCCATTCAAATCAAATGTCTTTATAACGCCATTTTTATATCCGCAGATGTCAGTGCTTTTACAGAAACCCGTCCTAAAACCAGAAATAGAAGGCAATGCAGATGTAGAAGCACCGTGGCTAGGAAAAACTCCCTAGAAAGGCAGGAACCTAGGATGAAACCCATGTTTGATTTCGTCAGTACGATATCTGCTGGTTTTAGTAATGGGCCTACATTGTTTCACTTAATCTTACAAGCATTTGGTATGTGTTGCCAAATGCTTTGCAACCATTTCTAATGTTTTCCACTAGCCCTTTTCAAATTTCGAAAATATTTTTTCTAAACATTTTTTATGTGTAGCCAGGTCTCTGCGTTTGCATAGACCAAATATGGTAGATAGAATTGCATGGGCGTATGCCTCGGCTAGTAAATGGCTGACTGCAAGGACATTGTGAAAACATCAGATTTCTGCTAGTCGATGCTTTTTCTAGAGATTGTACAAACTAACAATCCTAATGAAATTGTCAGTATGTAGACTAATAGCTATACCTAATAGGCAGTCTACTGTTTTTATTCAGACATTTATGTATGTAGCATATCGGTATAATGTAGCCTCTATGCGATGAGTCGGCCATATTGTAGGCTCCTCTAAACTAGTCTGAGCATTTGGCCTACAAACTGAGATTTATTATTTGACCCTTTAGTGCCCTATACTTGTAATCTGAGAGAAATGCATAATATTTCAGATTTTAATACTCCGAGTGACATCCACTTGAGACCTTCTGTTGTCGTTTCTCCAATTGCTTTGTATTATATTTAAATGTGATGCTATTTAACAGCTTGTCAACATTGTGGCCTTATCACCTATTTTACCCCTAGTATCGAATCTAACAAGTCATCTCTTTATTACTTATGACAACATGCATTGAATTTGTATGTCATTCTAAAGTAATAGTTTTTCTTTCTTCAGGAGATACATTTTTGGAATCCTACTACTGGGTACTGGGTGAAAGTCCTAAACTGCAGCCATGTCTGGGGCGTCTGTGAAAGTCGCTGTCCGAGTTCGTCCCTTTAACTCGAGAGAGACAAGCAAGGAGTCAAAATGCATCATTCAGATGCAAGGCAATTCTACCAGTAAGTAACACACACAAACATACACACATATATGATATCCTCATGATATTTTGGACCACTTGACAGATACAAATCTAGCTTCATGACACATTGGTTTCCACATGCCCAAGCCAGCTCTGTACCTTAGGGGTCTTGGTTGAAAACAGTAGAATGAACAAAGTGAATGCATCAGTGTTGAAAAGAAACAGCCTGAAAAGGGAAGGAAAGCTGTTCTGAGTGAATTCCTCTTTGTAAAGAGATGCATGCCTGAGGAGCCTCAGTGTGAGAAATGCTGAGTTGGTCCATTCTGACACAGTTTGTGTCCCTAATAGAACCTTATTCCCCATATAGTGCACTACTTTTGACCAGATTCCTATGTAGGGAATAGAGTGCCATTTGGGATGCAGTCAGAGCCTGCTCTTTGGGCTTTCTTCCCCCTTTCTATTCATCAATGCATTGTCCCACAGTTGGGACTATTTGATATTGGTAGCAGTGCTTATCACTGGTCTGGAGTGTGTGGTTATGTCATCCCCGAGTTGACGTGGAATACTCCAGAAAACACAAGTTCTACTCCACGCAGCCTTTTGGTGCACCTTCGAGGGCAGACAGTAGAACTGATTTGAGAACATGCCCTTTAATATTAGGTGGACAGTTCATATGTAGAAAAAAGACAAACTATGAAACATCAAAGTGGATGTTCCAGTATATGGAAAAACCAACAGTTATGATATAAAGCAAAACTGTTTTCAAAGAGTAGTTGGACCTCTGTGCTGCTATCAGCTTAACCATAAGCATTCCTGTCATTTAGAAAAGCGCTCTCTACAAGATGTTGAGGTTGAAACAAACAAAATAGCCTTAATTGCTATTCAGTTGCTGTATCAGCAGATGGAATTTGTCCCCATCCAATAGCATATAATGGGAATCAATGATTCAGATGGATGTTGTACAGACATATTTAATGTGCTGCCCAAAGCTAAGGTCCAAGTGACAGCACAGCAATATCACATTTCTGTTAGCACAGAGAAAATGAGGATAACACTATAATGTTGAATATAGAGATGTGCTATTTGGAAAAGGAGATGTCGCTGTCATGTTTTTTCCTCCTTAGTAATTTAGTCATTTTGGATTTATCCAATGTAACAAATCCTTTTGGATGTTTTTAGCCAGTGATTCACCATGTCCACTTGTGACTATTGGTCACCAGTTTTTTTTT
This sequence comes from Oncorhynchus kisutch, assembly GCF_002021735.2. Classification (NCBI taxonomy): domain Eukaryota; kingdom Metazoa; phylum Chordata; class Actinopteri; order Salmoniformes; family Salmonidae; genus Oncorhynchus; species Oncorhynchus kisutch. Next base: position 61,158,903 of record NC_034190.2, on the reverse strand, counting down.
TTTTTAAAGGGATAGTTCATTCAAATGCGTCCACATTTTTTTCCTATGTACTGAAAGTGCTCGGTCTTGAAAACTTGACTGGAAATGCAAAATAAAATGGTATTTTATTAACAATGGATTAATTAAAAACAAAATACTAAAATGTACTTTTTGAGTGAACTATAGTTATTCCAAAACCTGTCTTTGAATGGCACATTAAAACCCTCATGAGACAAACGCCATCTCATTCATGTCAGGTAGTTATACGCCTTGTTATAATATTGACCTGGTACTCAGAGCCTGTAACACAACCCTTTTATCAACCTGTTCCATGAACTGGTTTTGATTTGCCTTGAAGTTCAGTTGTCGCCTTTAGTCATTTGTGTTTTTTCAATCACACCAGCTGGTCGTTGATTGCATCCATCAATGCCATACTTGCCTGCACATCCTAAGGACCAAACCTATCCAAAGGAAAGCTTTTAGCAGAATCCTGAATCTTTTACTTCACATCCTGGTGTTTTTTCATTAGGCCAATGACACTTTGAGGTGCCCTGGGTGATTTGTGGTGTGTAGCAGAGATGAGCTGTGCTATGAGTAGCAGAGGGAGGCTGCAGCAGTTTTGCTTCTCTTCCTATCACATGCACAGATTGGAGAACAGTACTCCATTGCAGATGGTATAATGAGAATGCTGTCTTGCCCATGGCAGGCAGGCCCGCATGCATTAATAGTCCAGACTGTCAGCCAATGAGAGAACATGCCCTTTATGCAGGTCACTTCAGTGTTTCCCTAACATTGTATAGGTGAGTTTCCCTACCGCCGCCTAAAAATTTGGATATGGATTCAGTTGAAAAATTGGGTTAACCCCCTAGAGTCGATGTCCGCCCCCCCCACGGAAATCTAATTAGCGTTGGGGGAAAAATCCCCATCAAAATCTGTCTGTTTAAGCTAGAGAGAGCTTTTTTTTTCATGGGCTGTGTCTCAATCTTCCAATGGCAACCTTCCACATCTGCGGTGGAAGGTGGCCGAACTACAGCGGTGTTTGTCAGACCGTGAGACATCCCGAAAACCGTTCTTCTCACAAACGTCTGTAGCGTCCGAACAGTTTGGGCTACACACTAATATGACTCCTCTATGGAAAGGTGAGACTCACAAAAGCATATATATATCGGTTGTTTTGCTCTAATTTAAAAAAAAGTTATATATATATATATTTTTTTTTATGAATGCAAGTATATGTGGAAGTAGTTTAGTGCCAAAACAAATTGGTTAATTATGGGTCAATTAAAAAATATATGTAATTTCCTGATCTTTCTTATCTCTCAGATTTAGGACCGACACTGAACAAACTTCCTTTTGATAGATTTATTTGACTGTTTTTCCATGTATGAATCTGTTATTCAATATGTTTCTTTGTGCTAATAGCATTAAGGCCAAATGCAATTTTATATCAAATATTTATGCCTAAAGGATCCTAAAAATCAAATAGGTAAATGATCCTTGGTATGATGATCTTAAAACATTTCCCTATGTTAGATTAGTAGAACCCCTTTTTTTGCTGTGTGAAGAGCTCTGCCAAAAAGCATTGAATATAGGTTCTCTGCAGTCTTCATTAATATAGTGAACATTTCTGCTTATGCCCTATCCATCAACTGTCGATGTGAGATTTAACCCTTTTAATACTTACAAAGATGTACCTAAGATGCTGTAATTTTATTTATACAATTGTTATAGGGGAAACGCTGAGTTGAGGCTATATAATTATGCTTCTATCACTACCTAATATAATGCGCCCCTTCCCAAAAATCTCGAAAGCCATTACACAGAGGAATGTTCTACCACTGTACACTTTGATGTTTTGGGAAGGTATTTTTCTCATAATTGAAGGCATTCTTTGATCATCTCTGGCGCTGAAGGAATAGAACTGAACAATTGAACAAAGCCTTCCTTCTGTTTACGAGGTTGTACGTGAAGCACAGGTTTTGAAGACTGCAACATGTGTATATGGATGACATGTCATTGTTTAGCTAAGATTAACCTCTTTCCTGCAATGCACCATCAAATTATGTTATTTTACAGAAGTCCCACTTGAAAACATCTGGGCCGTATTCACAAAGTGTTTCAGAGTAGGAGGCAGTGCTGATCTAGGATCAGTTTAGCCTTTTAGATCATAATGAATATGGACAGGGAGGACCTGATCCTAGATCAGCACACCTACACTGAGACGCTAAATACGTGCCCCGATCACCCCTGTCCATTCACTGTTATCTAAAAGGAAAAATCTGATTCTAGATTATCATTCCTACTCTGAGACCTTTATGAATCCAGGCTCTGTTTTCGTATATATATATATATATATCAATGTCCTTCGGTTGTGTTGTATTTCTGCTACCCTTTAGATATAGTTGTAATTTAAATGGGATGGAGAGAGGCCTGATTTACAGTAGGGTGTCTGTCTACGGATAAGCCTGGTCAGCTTGCTGAGAGAAAGCAGCTGTGTTTTTTTTTACTGGGCTGTGATGCTCCCCTTATTGTTGTCATTCTGCTGCCACCCTCCCTCAAGGTGTGTGTTCATTTGTGTCTGTGTCAAGGGCATGTGCCATCACTCTCCCTCTCTACTTTCCTCTGTGATTATACAATGTGCAGGGGATGAATTCAAGGTCACTGCGAGTGGGGTGATACTAAGCAAGGTCTCTTTCAGTGGAGACCTGTGCTCAGACATAACATTGCCAAAGTAATTAGCCGGAAATTTCACAAAATGGGTTGCGGCGCTAGCTAGCTTTGGAACACTATGTGGACAGATCGCATGAGTTTAAAGCCTACCCTTAATGATGAGCCAGATGTGCTGCTCACAATGGTCCATGTGTCTTGTTATGTAAGCCATGTGTTCTATTCCCCCTCCCCCATCACTCATATATGTAGCATGGTGGTTTGCGGCTGTGTCAAAGAAGGTTCACTGCTACACTATCGCAAGGCTAACAGTGTTAGATGACAAATGTACTGTATAACATGGTTGATTGCTGCAGCAAAGAAGGTCTTCTGATATGCTATTGCTAGGCTAACAGTGCGGGCTAGGCTAATGCTAACCTATTAAATGTGCATAACCAGATTCACATGTCTTCAGTGCTTAAAGGGCTACTTTGGGATTTTGGCAATGATGCCCTTTATCTACTTCCCCAGAGTCAGATGAACCGTGAATATTGTTTGTATGTCTCTGTCATATATGAAGGAAGTTAGGGGTAGTTTTGCGAGCCAATAATAACTAGCATTACCCACAGACTTCCAGTCATTGCGCTATCTATGAGCATGCTAGCAATATCCCTATCAAGATGCACTATGCAGAAATCGCTCCACCATTTCTTGGTTGCAAAAATTCGAGAAGTTAACGTCATTTCTTTTTTTTTGTGACAAAACAAAAAAATATAGTGTCTTTGTTCCATCTAAACTGCTGTTAAATATATTTTCAGCTGTTTTGAAGCTGGTGTACAAAACAGAAAATAAAACATGCAAAAACAAAATTTTAAGAACGGGAAGCATAGAAGTGGTGCACATGGAATAGATCTACCGCTTCTTAGACTTGCTTTCAATGAGCGAAAACAGGTTTTTAGAAATGTTGGCAACTTTCTAAAATTTCTAAAAAACATACCTTATTTACATAGGTATTCAGATCCTTTGCTATGAGACTTGAAATTGAGTTCAGGTGCATCCTGTTTCCAGTGATCATCCTTGAGATGTTTATTCAACTTGATTGGAGTCCACCTGTGGGAAATTCAATTGATTCAACATGATTTGGAAAGGCACACACCTGTCTATGTAAGGTCCCACAATTGACAGTGCATGTCAAAGCAAAAACAAAGCAATGAGGTCGACGGAATTGTCCGTAGCGCTCCGAGACTGGATTGAGTCTAGGCACAGATTTGGGGAAGGATACCTAACCATTTCAGCATTGACGGTCCCCAAGAACACCGTTGCCTCCATTATTCTTAAATGGAAGAAGTTCTGAACCACCAAGACTCTTCCTAGAGCTGGCCAAACTGAGCAATCGTGGGAGAAGGGCCTTGGTCAGGAAGGTGAGCAAGAACCTTATGGTTACTCAGAGCTCTAGTGTTCCTTTGTGGAGATGGTTGTCCTTCTGGAAGGTTCTCCCATCTTTGCAGCACACCACCAATCTGCCCTTTATGGTAGTGGCCAGAAGAAAGCCACTCTTCAGTAAAAGGCACATGACAGCCTGCTTGGAGTTTGCCAAAAGGCACCTAAAGACTCTCAGACCATGAGAAACAAGATTGAACTCTTTGACCTGAATGTCAAGCGTCATGTCACTTGGGCTTCCGAGTGGCACAGTGGTCTAAGGCACTGCATCTCAGTGCTAGAGGCGTCACTACAGACACTGGTTTGATTCTAGGCTGTATCACAACCAGCCGTGATTGGAAGAGCAGCACACAATTGGCCCAGTGTCGTTCGGGTTTGGTCGGGGAAGGCTGTCATTGTAAATAAGAATTTGTTCTTAACTGACTTAAAAAATTAAAAAAATTAATGGTAGTGGCAGCATCATGCTGTGGGGATGTTTTTCAGCGGCAGGAACTGGGAGACACTTCAAGATCGAGGAAAAGCTGAACTGGGCAAAGTACAGAGATCCTTGATGAAAACCTGCTCCATAGCACTCAGGACCTCAGACTGGGGTGAAGGTTCACCTTCAAACAGGAGAACGACCCTGAGCACACAGCCAAGACAACGCAGAAGTGGCTTCGGGACAAGGCTCTGAATGTCCTTGAGTGGCCCAGCCAGAACCCGATCGAGCATCTCTGGAAAGAACTGAACATAGCTGTGCAGCGACGCTCCCCATCCATCCTGACCAAGTTCAAGAGGATCTGCAGAGAAGAATGGGAGAAACTCCCCAAATACAGGTGTGCCAAGCTTGAAGCTTCATTCTCAAGAAGACTCAATGCTGTAATCCCTGCCAAAAGTGCTTCAACAAAGTACTGAGTAAAGGGTCTGAATACTTATGTAAATACATTTGCAAAAAAAAATTAGTCTGTTTTTGCTTTGTCATTATGGGGTAGTGTGTGTGTAGATTGAGGGGGGAAATAATTTTAATACATTTTTAGAATAAGGCTGTAACATGACAAAATGTTGAAGAAGTCAAGGTCTGAATACTTTCAGAATGGACTGTATATGCACTCTTCAGGTTTCCGCTCACCGTTCTCTGTACCTGTTAGTGTGCATGCTCTTCCACTGCAGAATGCAAGAATATTGTCAAAGTACTAGTATGTTCCCTCAAAATACACTCCCTATTTACTTTCAAAATAGCATTGGCCAGCTGACTCGTTCCAGGTATGTTGTCTGAGTAAATCCAAATGTGTATATACTATACCAGGTATTCCCAAACTGAGGTACGCGCAACGCTTTCGGGGGTATGCCAAATAAAAATGTGATTCACATAAAAAAAAACTTTTAAATCACTTTTTCAAACAGTCCGTTTATATTTTGTAATGGGGCGAAACATTTGGGTGAGGGTGTTTTTCTCGCCTGAGCAGCCTTGTTTCACTGTCAAAAATAAAATGAAACCATCTAGTGTTCAGCGAAATAACACAATGTCAAATACAGGTAGCCTACTCAAATAATTAACATCCAATCACATTAACTGTTACTCTCTCACGGGAATTCCACTAACGGTCCGTATGTAGCCAAACATAGTGGCTGCTCATTCCGTTAGCTCGAAAACTGTTTAAAAAGGTAAGGCCTGTGTCCATAGAGAGACATACCAGCTCTACTGGTAGTACTGCTCCTACCAGCAGTACTACACCTGCACCTGTTAGCACAAGTTGTTCTGCCTCCAATGCTAGCATCAGTAATTCTACATTTGTTGTTAGCTCAGCTAACATGGCCACTGACAGTTGTAAATCTGATGCAGCCCAAAAGCTACCCCCCTTTCCCGGGAAAGCACCCAACAACAGACAGGGACGTTGAACCATCGAAGAGGCGCAAATATGAGGACGACATTGATTTGAGGTTCACTTATATTGTGTGTAGTGCTTTTCCTCAGCCACAGTGTGTTATGTGCAAATGTACTCTCACAACTCAATGAAACCTTCACTCTTGTGCAGACGTTTAGAAACAAAACATGGCAATTAAAAACATTTGCCAGAGTTTTTTACATTTTTTGGTGAGAATTAAGACTACTTTCAAGTAGTAAGACATGTATAAAAGCAACATATCATTAATAAGAAGGGACTAGAAGCGTCTTCTATGGTGAGCTACCGAGTGGCTAGGACAGGCAAGCCCCATACTATTGTGGGAGGACTTCATTCTTCCTGCTGCCGTGGATATGGCTGGGACAATGCTGGGGGAAAAGGCCCCCAAAAATTATACAGGCAACGCCTTCATCAAACACTGTTTCATGACGCATCAGTGAGATGGCAGATGTTTTGAAAAATTACTGCTTCGCATACAAGCCGGTGAATTATATGCGTTACAGCTGGATGAGTCAACAGACGTGGTGGGCCTGGCACAGCTCCTGGTATATATCCGTTAAGTTTATGGGGGGGGGATCAATTAAGGAAGACATCCTCTTCTACCAAACCAGGACAACAGGAGAGCATATGTTTAAAGTGTCTGGACAGCTTTGTGACATCAAATGGACTTTGGTGGTCAAGATGTGTTAGCATTTGCGCCATCAGTACAGATACCATGACAGGGAGACATAGTGGAATGGTAACGCGCGTGCAAGCAGTTGCTCCCAATGCCACTTGGCTATACTGCAGCATCCACCGAGAGGCTCTTGCTGCCAAGGGAATGCCTGACAGCTTGAAAGACGTTTTGGGCACTACAGTGAAGGTGGTTAACTTTGTTAAAGCAAGGCCCCTGAGAGCCTAAAGTTCTCTTTAGATTACAGCTGTAATCGCAGCAAAAGGTGGCGCTACAAAGTATTAAGGGGGCTGAATAATTTTGCTCGCCCAATTTTTCAGTTTTTGATTTGTTAAAAAAGTTTGAAATATCCAATAAATGTCGTTCCACTTCATGATTGTGTCCCACTTGTTGTTGATTCTTCACAAAAAAATACAGTTTTATATCTTTATGTTTGAAGCCTAAAATGTGGCAAAAGGTCGCAAAGTTCAAGGGGGCCGAATACTTTCGCAAGGCACTGTATATATCAGTAAGCATGCCTGAACTGCCACTTGTTAAATGGTAGAATAAAATGATACAATGCATATTTTCTTCGAAGTACACTCCTAATCTGCTTTCAAAATAGAATAGCCAGGTGACACACTCCAGGTGTGTTGTGAGTAATATACATTATGGTGTGTGTGTGTGTAGACGGGGGAAAAATAAGTATTTAAATCTTTAGAATAAGTCTGTATCGTAACAAAATGTGGAATAAGTCTAGGGGTCTGAAATACTTTCCGAATGCATGGAGGCAATTGACCTGATGAGGGTGTGTGACTTATGGGAACGAGCACCTGAGCCATCATGGGTTCTCATTGAAAACCATTATTGGATATTAGACATCCATTCATACTTCTACATGCTGAATAGGAGAGAGAATTACTGCAGTGGTATTCATGGCTGGGTTTGACAGTAAAAAGTAAAAAAAAAAAAAAATGTATATATTTTTTATTGAGTTAATGTATTTATTGGTTCTCAACTTTGATAAGAGAAATTAATTTAAGGTAATTTCTTGATGTAAAAATCCAATGTCCCTATTTTAATATTTTCATTTGATTTTGGCAGGGGTGAGAATGCTAGAGATTCTGCTGAAAAATTTGGGGTGCCTGTTGAAAAAGTTTGAGTACCGCTGAATCAGAGATTATTCTCAGTTTAAACCTTAGAAGTAGAATGTCTAGAAGGGCATACCCATTCTAGTCAAGGTTCTTTGATCCGTGTACCGGACGGGTGGCCATATTGAGTGTACTGTCAGTGCTATGCTTTGAGCGGCTTTGTCCTTTCTAGTCATTCTTTTTATGGTGTAAGCATCATAGATACCAGCTACGGTGGAAGGTCACAGCATTGGTTCCACCACCATTTCCCTTGCCATGGTCAGCTAAGTGTATGTTCAATTTGACCTTCCAGAAAACCCTTCAGGCATTGACTGGGCTACACCGTCCATCAGTGACACTCAAAGTGTGATAGCTATTCGCTTACCTCGACATCAATCAAAACCCACTCCACATGTATGAATGGGGAAAACTCAGGGTGGTTGATACAACACAAAGGGACGAGGAGGTGTCAAAATTAAGCCCGGGCGAGATTGGCCAAGGGAAGGTCATAGTGCTATTGAGCCTTCTGCAGACGAGGACGATTGACCTGATTAGGATGTGTAATCCTCCAGCTCGCCTGAGGTCGCCAGGTTTGGCAGCAAAATAATCTCCCTCCTCGCAGGTGCACACACACCCACTCAGGGTGTGACATTCCTTGCTTCACCTCTTCTCGTGCACCCTCAGCGGGGTCGTGACCACCGGATGCATCCGGTTTTCAGGGGAAATGGAAAGAGGGCATTAATGCGACTTCTGCTTTTGGATGGTAACAATGGAATACTCCATCATAACCCCTCCACATTTGCTGGATTGGTTGAACAGTTCAGACAACCTCCCCCGCCAGTTTTTCTTTTTTTTCCCTGTCAAGACCAGACAAGAAAGAAAGGCCGCTCAGCTGTTTCTTTTACCCCTGATATGTTAGGTTACATACCACACTGTCATTGTTAGGAATGGGCCTGGGATGGGACACAGCCAGACACACATTTGAGAGCGGTGGATAAATAGACACGCGCACACACACACATGACCAGCTAATGAGAAGCAGACAGACTGTGAGTGTTTCTCAATATGCCTGCTACCGAGCTCCACACTCTCATACTCCGAATGTATTCTCAGAGGACCCTCTCTTGAGTACGTTCTTGTGAGCACCAGAATGTGGAGAACATAATAAAACATTACATTTGAAATGCACCCTACTGTATTGCCTCGAGCTGCACCTCCCCATTCACTGAACCTTCTTCCAGCCAGGACAATGGCAATAATAGACGAAGATATACACAAATCAAACCTTTTACTTCATAATTATCAGCTAGATATGTGAATTGTAATAATATAGCTAGCCAGCTAAAACGAATGTTATGCAAGGTAGAGGTCTTTGGCTATCTGGCTAGCGAACAGTAGTTAGCCCTATTGACTTATTATGGGCTTGTGATTTACGGTATGTCGGCAGGTTAACATGCCAAAATTAACACTGTGTATTATGTTAATGTATCAAGATAACATATTTTAGTCAAGCAACATATGAGATGTGAATAGGAAACATTTCATTCTGAAGTCTTTGTATTTTATCAGACGTCAGCTCAAACAATGTCCGCCATTGATTGACATTTTGTGTCATTTTTTACGTGGTTGCGTCATATTCCTTTGCATACTTCCCGTTGAAGCGTGCATCGATAAATGCTTCAAAATATGTACATATTTGAGAAGCGTTAGTTCACACAGATGGTGTGTGTTCTTGGTTCATACTGTGCTAAGTCTTGAGCATGGTCAGCAGTGCATCATGCACAGGGATAGGTCACTCAACACTTCATCATTCCATCAGTTTTTGCTCTTGACTGCTGACATGCAACAACAAAAAAGGGCTATCACTGTTGATAGAATCACATCTCTTTAAGGTTTACACGTTTACTATATTATTTTGATGATAATGACAGGATTTCTGTGCTATTTGAGTTCTGAAGTGAGTTCCAGAGTGTGTTTTGGTGTAAATCTTTTTATAATTTTTTTTTTGTCCGTGATGTCAGCCATGATGTTTTTCTCCCTGCCTTTTAACCATTGCTGCTCCAGTTTCTGGGAAATCCTTCCTCGCAGACGTTGAGTGAGCAGAAGGAATGCATCACGTCTGCTAAGCAACCATACCTGCCTGTCTGGATCAATAACACATCTTGTGATGGCTGTAGGAAGCCATTACACAGTCTCTGTTAACCCTTTGTTGATCTGAGATACTGTAACACACATGCGCACGCGCACACACACACACACACACACACTTCCTGGCTCTCATTCAGGTATTAAATATCAGTGTTTTGATTTCTGATCATCAGGATATATCTAAGAAGCATTGCCAAGAAATTAACCTTGAAATAGAATCTTTGCTACTTCGCTGTTAGCACTGAATGCTGCTTCATTAACAACTGTTTAGAATAGAGGTCGACCGATTGTGATTTTTCAACGCCGATACCGATTTTATTTGATGACCAAAAAAAGCGGATACCGATTAATCGGCCTATTTATTTTTTTTGCTTTATTTTTTTATATATATATATATATATATTTTTTTTTTTTTGCTTTATTTTTTTTATTTGTAATAATGACAATTACAACAATACTGAATGAACACTTATTTTAACTTAATATAATACATCAATAAAAATCCATTTAGCCTCAAATAAATAATGAAACCTGTTCAATTTGGTTTAAATAAGTGTTGAAGTAAAAGTGCAATATATGCCATGTAATAAACCTAACGTTTAAGTTCCTTGCTCAGAACATATGAAAGCTGGTGGTTCCTTTTAACCTGAATCTTAAATATTCCCAGGTAAGAAGTTTTAGGTTGTAGTTATTATAGGAATTATAGGACTATTTCTCTCCATAAGATTTGTATTTAATAAACCTTTGACTATTGGATGTTCATATAGGCACTTTAGTATTGCCAATGTAACAGTATAGCTTCCGTCCCTCTCGCCCCTACCTGGGCTCGAACCAGGAACACATCGACAACAGCCACCCTCGAAGCAGCGTTACCCATCGCTCCACAAAAGCCGTGGCCCTTGCAGTGCAAGGGGAATAACTACTCCAACTCTCAGAGAGAGTGACGTTTGAAACACTATTAGCGCGCACCCCGCTAACTAGCTAGCCATTTCACATTGGTTACACCAGCCATTAGGCTGATAGGCTTGAAGTCATAAACAGCGCTGTGCTTGCGAGGAGCTGCTAGCAAAACACACGAAAGTGCTGTTTGAATGAATGCTTACGAACTGCTGCCTACCATCGCTCAGTCAGGCTGCTATATCAAATCATAGACTTAATTATAACATAACACACAGCTTTGGTCATTAATATGGTCGACTCCGGAAACTATCATTTCGAAAACAAAACGTTTATTTCGGTGAAATACGGAACCGTTCGATATTTTATCTAACGGGTGGCATCCCTAAGTCTAAATATTCTTGTTACATTGTACAACCTTTAATGTTATGTCATAATTACGTAAAATTCTGGCAAATTAGTTCGCAATGAGCCAGGCTGTCCAAACTGTTGCATATACTGTGACTCTGCGTACAATGAATGCAAGAGAAGTGACACAATTTCACCTGGTTAATATTGCTTGCTAACCTGGATTTCTTTTAGCTAAATATGCAGGTTTAAAAATATATACTTCTGTGTATTGATTTTAAGAAAGGCTTTGGTGTTTATGGTTAGGTACAGTAGTGCAACGATTGTGCTTTTTTTTTTTTCGCAAATGTGCGTTTGTTAAATCATCCCCCAGCGTTGCATTGATTATATGCAACGCAGGACATGCTAGTTAACTACACATGGTTGATGATATTACTAGGTTAACTAGTGATTATGATTGATTGTTTTTTATAAGATAAGTTTAATGCTAGCTAGCAGCTTACCTTGGCTTCTACTGCATTCGCGTAACAGTCAGGCTCCTCGTGGATTGCAATGAGAGGCAGGTGTTTAGAGCGTTGGACTAGTTAACCGTAAGGTTGCAAGGTTGAATCCCTGAGCTGGCAAGGTAAAAATCTGTCGTTCTGCCCCTGAACGAGGCAGTTAACCCACCGTTCCTAGGCCGTCATTGAAAATAAGAATGTGTTAACTGTCTTGCCTAGTTAAATAAAGAAAAATCTGCAAAAATTCTGATTATGAAAACTTGAAAAAATGGCCCTGATTTTAATCGGTCGACCTTTAGTTTGGAAAGTAAAAGTGCAATTGAGAAGAGCATGGCAGCATGCTTATCATAAATAACTGCTTGAACACTTGCTCCCCAGGCAGAGGTCAGAAAGTTTGAGATGATAAACAACTGCTCTCAGTACATTGCTGTTTTAGCTTTCTAGCTGACCTGGCTTGACTTGTTGTGGTATTGCAACTTATAAATTGGTGTTTTTCCCCCAACCACATATCATGTTTAGTTTTGACGGATATGATTTTGAATATGCAGGCTAGTGCCTAATCCCAAATGAACCCCTATCCGCAACGCACTATGCACTTGTGGAGATCCAAGACGATTGGTTTGGTGTAAGCACCTAAAGGTATCCACACTACAAAATCTTTAACTTGTAGTGATGAAGAAACCCGGTTGGAGGACTGTCGAAAATAACTAGAAGGCTAGAGTGCTAGCTAAAATATGATACAAGTACCACCTAGGGACAGGCAACTTTTGATGGGGGTGGGGTGCCACAAAAAAAGTCTGAATTCAACATGCGGGGGCCACAGTGGCTCGTGTATCTGCGTACCCACATGCAGCCAGAGCCAGCCCTAACCTAAATGAATTGCCCCTTAGGGCCGTCTCTGACTGCATGCGAGTATGGATGCCGATACGTGTGCCTGAGGCTGCGGCATTACAGCCAGACCAGCCAGGCCACGAAATATTGTATCTTATTGGCATAGCTTACACCCCAACATTTTTTTACTGAGGCTTACATATTTCTCACCTTTTTACAAAATTATATTTTCCAATATCAAGGTTTTGTGCAACTCCATGTGTTTTTATCTTGGTATCAGTTCCCTCCTGTAATTGAGTCAAGTGTGTGTGTGTGTGTGTGTGTGAGAGAGAGCTGTGTTCCTTCTTGCAGAAGATGATGGATGTGAGGAGCTAGTGGTAGTGGGGGAAGGGTTATCCAGCCATAGTAGCAGCAGCAGAGACAGTGAAAGTCGTCGTGCATGAGCACAGAGCACCAATCACGTGCAGGAGAGCGTGATGCAGCATCACACAGGCGCCCAGATAGAAATGATGGGATTTGTGTTAGCACTGCAGGATTTGAAATGCGAGAGGCCCACACACCGTTGCACTGAAGAGGAAAAGAACAAGTCGAAGAACGAGAGAGGCACAAAAAGATTATATTCACTTTGTCCTCGCCGACTCGACCCCTAGAGGTTGTTGATTTGTTTTTGTCTGCGACCGGCACGTCTCCCGCCCCTCGCCGCTTCGGTGGTGAAAGACTGATGTTGATTGGACACCGCTCCTAGATGTAAGCGTTCTTATTGGCTGTCAGCCACCCGATAAAGCAAATCCACGATCCATTAGCTTTATTAATATGACTGGAGACAAAGGCCAAAGTCCATAATCAGATGGGCGAGCTCTGAAGATTACCCCACAGCCCAAATTCCTCCCCATTTGAATTGAAGATGCAGTTTAGTTTGAGTTAGGAACGGAATGAGGAAAGAGGACTGATGTCCTTACCCTTGTAGGCATGTGTAATGTGACCTATAATAAGAAGTGCATGGCTAAGGGATGCGCTGGTCCAAAACAGAATTGGATATGAATTTGCATCATAGTTTTAGAGGGCTGCAGTGAAGGAGAACCTGGACACACTCATATTCAAAGTGAAGCTCTCTTGTAACGAATGGACATACAGTACACTTTTAGAAAAAGGTGCTGGGCTTCCCGAGTGGCGCAGTGGTCTAAGGCACAGCATCGCAGTGCTAGTTGTGCCACTAGAGATCCTGGTTCGAGTCGAGGCTCTGTCGCAGCCGGCCACGACCGGGAGACCCATTGGCTCAAATCAAATGTATTTATATAGCCCTTTGGAAATCATCTGATATCTCAAAGTTCTGTACAGAAACCCAGCCTAAAACCCCAAACAGCAAGCAATGCAGGTGTAGAAGCACGGTGGCTAGGAAATACTCCCTAGAAAGGCCAAAACCTAGAGAGGAACCAGGATATATGAGGGGTGGCCAGTCCTCTTCTGGCTGTGCCGGGTGGAGATTATAACACAACATGGCCAAGATGTTCAAATGTTCATAAATGACCAGCATGGTCAAATAATAATAATCACAGTAGTTGTCGAGAGTGCAGCAAGTCAGCACCTCAGGAGTAAATGTCATTTGGCTTTTCATAGCCGATCATTAAGAGTATCTCTTATACCCCCGGACAGGGCCAAACAGGAAGGATATAACCCCACCCACTTTGCCAAAGCACAGCCCCCACACCACTAGAGGGATATCTTCAACCACCAACTTATCATCCTGAGACAAGGCTGAGTATAGCCCACAAAGATCCCCGCCACGGCACAACCCAAGGGGGGGGCGCCAACCCAGACAAGAAGATCACGTCATTGACTCAACGCACTTAAGTGACGCACCCCTCCTAGGGACGGCATGAAAGAGCACCAGTAAGCCAGTGACTCAGCCCCTGTAATAGGGTTAGAGACAGAGAATCCCAGTGGAAAAAAGGGAACCGGCAAGGCAGAGACAGCAAGGGCGGTTCGTTGCTCCAGAGCCTTTCCGTTCACCTTCACACTCCTGGGCCAGACTACACTCAATCATATGACCCACTGGAAAGATGAGTCTTCAGTAAAGACTTAAAAGGTTGAGACCGAGTTTGCTTCTCTGACATGGGTAGGCAGACCGTTCCATAAAAATGTAGCTCTATAGGAGAAAGGCCTGCCTTCAGCTTAGAAATTCTAGGGACAATTAGGAGTCCTGCATCTTGTGACCGTAGCGTACGTTTAGGTATGTACGGCAGGACCAAATCAGAGAGATAGGAGCAAGCCCATGTAATGCTTTGTAGGTTAGCAGTAAAACCTTGAAATCAGCCCTTGCCTTAACAGGAAGCCAGTGTAGGGAGGCTAGCATTGGAGTAATATGATCACATTTTTGGTTCTAGTCAGGATTCTAGCAGCCGCATTTAGCACCAACTGAAGTTTATTTAGCGCTTTATCCGGGTAGCCGGAAAGTAGAGCATTGCAGAAATCTAACCTAGAAGTAACAAAAGCATGGATTAATTTTTCTGCATCGTCTTTGGACAGAAAGTTTCTGAATTTTGCAATGTTACGTAGATGGAAAAAAGCTGTCCTTGAAATGGTCTTGATATGTTCTTCAAAAGAGAGATCAGGGTCCAGAGTAACGCCGAGGTCCTTCAGTTTTATTTGAGACAACTGTACAACCATCAAGCTTAATTGTCAGATTCAATAGAAGATCTCTTTGTTTCTTGGGACCTAGAACAAGCATCTCTGTTTTGTCTGTGTTTAAAAGTAGAAAGTTTGCAGCCATCCACTTCCTTATGTCTGAAACACAGGCTTCTAGCGAGGGCAATTTTGGGGCTTCACCATGTTTCATTGAAATGTACAGCTGTGTGTCATCCGCATAGCAGTGAAAGTTAACATTATGTTTCGAATGACATCCCAAAGAGGTAAAATATATAGTGAAAACAATAGTGGTCCTAAAACGGAACCTTGAGGAACACCGAAATTTACAATTGACGACAAACCATTCACAGAGAAACTGATATGCTTCTACACCTGCTTCTACACCTGCATTGCTTGCTGTTTGGGGTTTTAGGCTGGGTTTCTGTACAGCACTTTGAGATATCAGCTGATGTACGAAGGTACACGCCCAATTTTTCAGTTTTTGATTTGTTAAAAAAGTTTGAAATATCCAATAAATGTCATTCCACTTCATGATTGTGTCCCACTTGTTGTTGATTCTTCACAAAAAAATACAGTTTTATATCTTTATGTTTGAAGCCTGAAATGTGGCAAAAGGTCGCAAAGTTCAAGGGGGCCGAATACTTTCGCAAGGCACTGTATTTTCTGTATACCAGGGAGCTAGTTTCTTGGGGTGCAACTGCATCTAGGGTATTGCGCAAGGTTAAATTGAGTTCCTCAGTTAGGTGGTTAACTTATGTTTGTCCTTTGGTAGGCAGAGGGAGTCTGGAAGGTCGTCAAGGAATCTTTGTGTTGTCTGAGAATTTATAGCACGACTTTTGATGCTCCTTGGTTGGGGTCTGAGCAGATTATTTGTTGCAATTGCAAACGTAATAAAATGGTGGTCCGATAGTCCAGGATTATGAGGAAAAACATTAAGATCCACAACATTTGTTCCATGGGACAAAACTTGGTCCAGAGTATGACTGACAGTGAGTCGATGATGGCTCTGAAAGCCTTTTGGAGTGGGTCTGTGGACTTTTCCATGTGAATATTAGTCACCAAAATTTGCTATGAGTACAAGGTCCGATAGGATTTCAGGGAGCTCAGTGAGTTGTGCTGTATATGGCCCAGGAGGACTGTAAACAGTAGCTATAAATAGTGATTGAGTAGGCTGCATAGATTTCATGACTAAAAGCTCAAATACGAAAACGTATTCTTTTTTTTTTTGTAAATTGAAATACGTAAATGTTAGCAACACCTCCGCCTTTGCGGCATGTGCAGGGGATATGGTCACTAGTGTAAACAGGAGGTGAGGCCTCATTTAACACAGTAAATTAATCAGGCTTAAGCCATGTTTCAGAGCCCTGTCTATGTTGGTAGATCAGATGAGAGCACCCCACCAGCTAGGATGGAGTCCGTCACTTCTCAGCAGGCCAGGATTGGTCCTGTTTGTGGGTGAGTCCCAGGAAGGCCCAGCGTTGTCCGGGTTAGGGGAGGGTTTGGCTGACAAGGATGTCCTTGTCCCATCGCGCACTTGCGACTCTTGTGGCGGGCGGGGTGCAATGCTGACATGGTCGCCAGGTACACATTTGTGCAGCTGGCTTCCGGGTTAAGCGGGCATTGTGTCAAGAAGCAGTGCGTTTTGGCTGGGTTGTGTTTCGGAGGACGCACGGCTCTTGACCTTAGCCTCTCCCGAGTCCCATCACTGCAACTCCCGTATGGACAAGACTGTAACTACCAATAGGATACCACGAAAAATGGTTAAAAAAATACAATAAAAAGGTGCTGTCTTGAACATAAAAGGGTTATTCAGCTGTCCCTACAGGAGAACCCTTTTTGGTAAAAAAATCGTTTCTACTGGTCTCCCAATTGGCGCAGCGTTCTAAGGTACTGCATTGCACTGTTGCGTCGTCACTATAGCTTAGGGTTTGATCCCAGGCTGTGTCACAACCGGCTGTGACCAGGAGTCCCATAGGGCAGCGCACAATTGGCCCAGCGTTGTCCGGTTTAGGGGAGGGTTTGGCCGGGGGGGCTTTACTTGGCTCATCATGCTCTAGAGACTCCTTGTGGTGGGCCAGGCACCTACAGGCTGACTTCGGCCGTCAGTTGAACAGTGTTTCTTCCTACACATTGGTGCAGCTGGCTTACGGGTTTAGCGAGCAAGTGTAAAGAAGTGCCACTTGTTTTGGAGGACGCATGACTCACCATTCCCGAGCCCGTTGGAATTGCAGCAACGAGATGTTTGTAATCATGAAATTGGGGCGAAAAGTGTTGTTTTTTTTGTTCTTTTTTTACATTTCTAAGAGTTTGTCTGCTTTGAAGAATGTAACAAATTGGTGAAGTGACAACTGGGTGTCTAGCCAGCATGCAGGCATATAGAGTTAACTGCTCCTCTATGGAGAAATATATATTTTACCATTGAGTCCTTCAAATGATTCATATTCAGAAATATGATATTCAATTATTTGGTTTAATGCTGATCCAATGTTCACTTTATTTAATGAAAGGATTTTTTTAGAATAATGTCTGACTAAAACTAGTTTCACCCAAGCCCACATCCATCTTCCCACCTCGATGATGCAATTCAACTGCCTTAATTTTGCTGGACCCCAGGAAGAGTAGCTGCTGCCATGGGGATCCATAATAAATACAAATCAACAGCAGTTAAAAGCAGATAATGGTGTATTTGTTTTGAGGTTGAGTCGCTCTGACTTGCGAGATGTTAGTAGCGTTACTTAAGGCTGGTAAAATGGCTCAACTTTCCCACATTCTCAGCTGAATATGTTTTTTTTGTGAGTTCAGACCATCATTACAGTTCTCTTTGCAGAACTTGTTTCCCTTGTTTCTTTCCCTCCCACAGACTAGGAGCTGAATGCAGAGACTAGTGGGGGAGCTTTGTAGTCCAGGCACGGGCTGCCCATTTGTGGGGACCATGCTTATTTTGTATTATTCATGAGATTGGGGAGAGAGTGATGAGGAAGTGTTGTTTTTGAATCCTTAACTAATAAATGGAATATCTTCCTCCACCTCCCTCCGGTTCTCTTCTCTCCCTGGAACCTCTGCCTTAAAAGAAACTCTGCTAATACCCTCCAGCAAAAAATGTTTTAACCTTTATTTAACTAGGCATGTCAGTTAAGAACAAATTCTTATTTTCAATGACGGCCTAGGAACAGTGGGTTAACTGCCTGTTCAGGGGCAGAACGGCAGATTTGTACGTTGTCAGCTCGGGGGATTGAACTTGCAACCTTCCGGTCACTAGTCCAACGCTCTAACCACTAGGCTACGCTGCACACATGCACACAACGCGCGCATGCAGTTTGTCATTTCCATTGAACACAGAGAGGATTCTGGGAAAATATGTAGTCATCTGACATTAACCTTTACCATCAACCCGTTTATCTTCCCTGCAATTATAGAAACTGAAACTACTGTAGCTTCCCTGTAAAACGTTCTATGCATTATCCAAGCCTTTGCAAAGTGTTGTGATTATGAAGCTTACATAAAGCAAGTCACTTTAGAGTCCGCCTTTTCTCAGAGGAGCTGAAGAAATTCAGGGCACTCCTCTGTAAAATGGGTGCATGTTGTGAGAGCTGAATGTCAGGAACCATGTACCACATTGGCGCTGCTGCCCACAGTGATGTATTGTGGGTGGAGTGTATGATGACTAACCAACCGAAAGCTGTGCAGAGTACAGGGAAAACTAGTATATCTGGGGAAGACATATTTTCACAAAGACCAATAAACAAGTGAGATTGGTTGTGTACATTGAAAAACTGAACCCCAAGTTATATTTATCCATAACCAGAATTACAATTATTTATCTCCATCCTTTTATAGTTCATAATGGCATTGTGATTACTGTCCTGGAATGTATAAGACATTCCCTTAGCTCCAAGGCAATATATGTATGGTAATTTTAGAGATCACTACAGGAATATGAAGAGTACAATTATTATTATTATTTTTTATATATATATTTTTTTATAAATATGAAGAGTACAATTTACCACAATCCCTATATGCCCATATTCAAATTAATTTCAGGAATTGAGCGTATGCTCAAGCAGCATTGAAGGACAGTTTAACCTGTATCAGCTGGAATTCTTTCCAGACAAGGAGCTAATTTTAAAGTGGTATTAGCTTTAGTCGAGGTACAGTGAGTGAACAACACCTCTCTCCTGGAATATCCAGTTCAGTGGTACAGCTTGTGAGAACTCTTTGAAACCATTTTAATTTGACAAATATTTGTCTTTTTTTTTTCAGTACTGAATTTTTCAATGTTAATGTTTTTGACAATACGGCTTAAATAGTTTAAAAAAATGTATTTGACTAGGCAAGTCAGTTTAGAGCAAATTGTTATTTTCAATGACGGCCTAGGAAGAGTAGGTTTGTAGAGATTTGTACCTTGTCTGCTCGGGGATTTGAACTTGCAACCTTTCAGTTACTAGTCCAACGCTCTAACCACTAGGTTACCCTGCCGTACCCGCAAAACACCAGTCTCAATGTCAACAGTGAAAAGGCAACTCCGGGATGCTGACCTTCTAGGCAGAGTTGCAAATAAAAATACATATCTCAGACTGGCCAATAAAAAGAAGATTAAGATGGGCAAAAGAACACACACGGGACAGAGGAACTCTGCGTGAAGGCCAGTATCCCCGAGTCCCCTATTCACTGACGTTGAGACTGGTGTTTTGCGGATACTATTTAATGAAGCTGCCAGTTGAGGACTTGTGAGGCGTCTTTCTAAAACAAGATACTCTAATGTACTTGTCCTCTTGCTCAGTTGTGCACCGGGGCCTCCCACTCTTTCTATTCTGGTTAGGGCCAGTTTGCGCTGTTCTGTGAAGGGAGTAGTACACAGCGTTGTACCAGATCTTCAGTTTCTTGGCAAATTTCTCGCATGGAATAGCCTTCATTTCTCAGAACAAGAATAGACTGACAAGTTTCAGAAGAAATGTATTTTTTCTGGCTATTTTTCTGGTTTTTTGCCAATGTTTGTGCACATTGTATATGAAAACAAACACTGTATAGCCTCATAACATTGTTTTAATCATCATTGGGATATCATGGATGGTCAGTCCTTGCTTCCATAACTGTCTATTAACCTGAGTGGTTACATATCTCCAGGCCCACCCCTCAGCTTTTTACCCAAACAGAGGCGGGGCAACCGTTCTTTTCTTGTTTCATCTGTGGATTTGCCCTTTAAACATCTGCATATTACCAAGATATCAAAGTGTCACCAACTAAAAGGTAAACAATAGGCCTATAGCAAATGCAGCATATGGCATTAATTTTTCACATGTAAACTGCACTTTTCGTAGTGCTCAAAGCATGCCATTCCATGAGCGCCGCATTTATTTATCAACTCGAATCAATGAGCCCAATCAGTCTTCCATGACGACAAAATCATTAACAGAGTATTATGCCTTTCTGTGTGACATCTTTAGGGAGTGCTGAGAGAGGGTGAATTGATATACGGTCAGGTGGGGTTGTCTGTCTAGCTGGAAACCACTGGGAATGAGATCAGGGCCAGCCTAACCTTCGACAGCTGCTCTAGCCCGAGAGTGCTGTCTATTTATACAGAACCAGATGGCAGCTGATGCTTCACATGCCGACAGACTGTCAGTGACAGGAAGGAATGGGGAGATTTCAGCCGCCCAACCTTTCTGACACTCATCTACACTCCTATAGCCCAAGCACCAAACAGCCTCCCGGCCCAGAGACACATTGCTAGCCTAGCATGCCGAGCGACCTAGTGATATTAGCAGCTTACGCAGGCTCGCTGAGGCCAGGATCACAAAGGCTATAGAGAGGCTTCTAGAACTTCAGGCCTGTGAGAGAACATGCAAGGCCAGCAATGTTTCATTCAAAGGTTTTACATAGTTTTGTGACAAGAGGGGAAATGTTGGCCCTAACTGTTCAACTATCTACTCTAGAACAGTGATTACATTGCACAACTTTACAATTAAAACATTAAAGCTAGAATCCTTCAGAGGTACTACATGTAACAATTTAACAATGAACCGTCTCATTGTCAAGTTGTGTGGTCTGTTTAATTGACAAGAGATTTGCTGGCCCCAGCCAATTTGACAACACGAGATGGTCATTCTTTTGTTGACCAAGAAGAACGCAATTTTGTGTGGGCCAAATAACATTTTTGGAGAAAAAATATTGTGAAAAACTATCATTCCACTACTACTGTAGATATATTAAGGACATTTTCTGAAATACAATGCAAAAACACATAGCTCCTTTAATTTGTGATACTGACACGTCCCTTCGGGCTATTACAACAACGAAGTTAGTGTAAACAGTTTTTCCTCACTCGGACATCATTGCACACCTGATAGGATAGCAGAATAGTGGCCCCATGTGGATTTGATCTTTAAAGTAAACCTTAAATTCAACCAGACATTGTGAAAGTGAAATACGTGAAAACTCCACATCAATTTCTAATAATTGAAAATCATCCATAGTAAGCAAATACACATTTCCATATACATTTGCACCTTTGCATATACAAATACACATTTCCATATACATTTGCACCTTTGCATATACAAATACACATTTCCATATACATTTGCACCTTTGCATATACAAATACACATTTCCATATACATTTGCACCTTTGCATATACAAATACACATTTCCATATACATTTGCACCTTTGCATATACAAATACACATTTCCATATACATTTGCACCTTTGCATGACATTATAGAAGATGATAGTTAGGGGGTCCTCTGAAAACATGTGGGAGATTTCAGCTGTTTTCACAGCTCCGAGTGGAACCGTCTCATCCAAAGTGGATATTATTTCCCACGCCTGCAGGTGCACCCCCTCAAGGAGAAGAGGATATTATTTCCCCCTCAGGTCAAGGCTCATTCCAAACACTTCCTGTGTCCTGTGAGGCTACCCAAGGTCTACAGTAACACCCTTACAGTAATGTCAGGAGAGTCTGGCATCTACCGCCCTAAAAATAACAGTTTGAATTATCTTCAAAAGGGCTTAAAAATTCAAGTCTACCAACAGTTAAAGCCCTCGTTTTGACCACACACAATTCATAGGAAAAAATGATGAGTGAGATTTGATCAAACTTTTAAACATCTGGTTTAGACTGATAGGCTCTCTCGTTTAAAGCTTCTTCAGGATTGGTGGGTCCCCTGTGGGACGGTTGAGCTAACATAGGCTAATGCAATTAGCATGAGGTTGTAAGTAACAAGAACATTTCCCAGGACATAGACCTATCTGATATGGGCAGAAAGCTTAAATTCTTGTTAATCTAACAGCACTGTCCAATTTATAGTAGCTATTAGAGTGAAATAATACAATGCTATTGTTTGAGGAGAGTGCACAGTTTTGAACATGAAGTTATTAATAAACTAATTAGGCATAACATTTTGAACAGTAATGCAATGGTTCATTGGATCAGTCTAAAACGTTGCACACACATACAATGCTGCCATCTGGTGGCCAATATCTAAATAGCACTTGGGCTAGAATAATAGATTTTGTCCTTTCTCTGGCATTTCAAAGATGATGGTACAATTTTTTATTTTTTTTAAGTTTTATATTTTTTTAATCATCTTTTACCAGGTCTGTGTTATATTCTCCTACATTCCTTTCACATTTCCACAAACTTCAGTATTTCCTTTCAAATGGTACCAAGTAAATGCATATTCTTGCTACAGGCAGTTAGATTTGGGTGTCAATTTAGGCAAAAATTGGCTGCCACTGATTTTTAAAAACAATGATTGATAGGCAGCTTAAACTTCTTGAATTGAAACATTTATTGGGTTCAACTACACATTTAGATATGTGAACAGCCATCCACAACAACCACAATCTGTAAGGTGCAAATAGCTAAATGAGAGAGTAGAAATGTGATTCACATCAATGCGCTACGTAGATATCAATAAGAAGTGCTATCTGTATCGCTGTAGACTACACTGCTGTCATCCTTACCTCCAAGCGTTTATTCAAGTTGGATAATCTTTGGATGCTGACAGCCGTAGCACATGTTGTGTGTCATCATAGTGGTCACTGACTTGTGGTCAGACTTAAACTTGCGCCCCCCCCCCCAAAAAAAACAAACATCCTTTCTGAATTTAAAAGTAAACCTCAAATTAATCATGTAGTTTTTCATAAGTGTCTGTAGTCTGATTACATTATTTTTGCTGGTAATGGTTTACAGTTACCGATTTTTGGTAATCCCTTACATGTAACGTTACTCCTCAGCCACCCTGTCAATTGTCTACTTGTTGTGGTCCAAATATTTTCGAATCAAACTTTTTTACAACCGCCGTAAAGATAAAGATCATTTGTTTTTCCAGTCTATAAACCTGCAACTCTTGCAGCCTTTTATGCACAGTTTACATAGACGATGAGGGAGAAATGTGCTGTTGCCTGCAGTCACTCAAGCGCCAACAATGCTTCTCCATAGAAGGTTTCCTTTTTATTAAAGTGGCAAAGTAATCATAACGGGGGTACCATAAGGCTATGTGAAAAGGGTCATTGTCGAGGGGAACCGGCCGCATAAAGGCTTGTCATAACAGATGACCTAATGTGTTGTGCAGGCTCTGTCGTCGACAGCAAGTACTGTATTCACTGCATTGTTCTCGTGTCTTCCTGTGTTTTTCTCTCTCCCCTCACCCAGTAAAAGGGAAAGTGATGTGAACGGCATGCAAAGTGGAAATGGAGATTTCTTCAGCGGGGGATTCAATGCCTCCCCCTAGAGTTGCAATAATTACTCTTACGTATTTCAATAAAAAGCAACGTTATTAACATTATAATAGGTTTATACAATGTTGTCGTATTGGATGTTTTGGTTCTCCTTTTGGTGGCTTATGGTCTGAGCTGATGTGTATGAGCAAAGAAATGAGATTTTGGTGGGACTGCAGATCTCAAGTTAAGGTAAACTCTTGGCTGCCTAGTTCTGAAAAAATCCTCCCCACTGGCAAAAATGAAGACGATACAAAACAAAAGGCTATTGTGTCTGTAATCTGTTTGGACCAGACTTTAGTGGTGGTTGTTTTCTTAAAAGAAAGACAATAGCCTACAGGGTTTAAAAGGCTTGGTCCTAGAATGTGCTGTATCCAAGGCGCTAAATCAAATCCCACACATGGCTCGGTCTCTGTTTTGGAGAAGTTGTGAGTCCTGTGTTGTGGCGGAGACACGCTCAGCTGTTTGTCGAGAGCATACGGCAGTTGGTCAGACACTAGTTTGAGCCTGTGGAGTTGAGCTGTGTCCAGTGAGAACTCTACCACCTGTGCGACAAGCAGACCATTGCCAAACCGAGAACAGCACGCTGAGTATGTCGGCAGCAGGCGAGTCAGAATGTGTCCTGTCCTATTCTGTTTCCTCTTTTAAGATGGAGGGATAAGTATCAGTATTTCTCACCCTCTGTTTTAAAACAGACTCAGGGCTGTGACTTTTTACTGGGCCAATCATGGATAAACAGAAACCAAACAGTAACACACACACGTGTGCACTTGACACACAGTATTGGCTGGTGGATATATTCACTGAAAAGTATTCAGGGATTGAACCGTTACCTTACTCTGTCCATATGCACACAGGCCCCAGGGAAACCATAAAAATTCCTCTGCCTTGTGGAAAGGAACGTATGGTAATTACAGTTCTCCACGGTTTATTATTTCAATGAATATCTGGGTCCTTTTTTTTAGGTGTTTTGCTTCAGTTTTGTTCTTAAATATGAATTTATCTAGCGACCTTCGCTCCCTGTAACACTGCGAGCACAGTCAGCGGCCCATTCACTAGTGGGTATTGATCGAGACCAGTAGAAGCTAGCAGGTCCTTGGAGGGTCATCGGAGAGGCAGACGCGTTCAGCCATTTTAGGCCCTGCATCGCCTGGCTGGTAGTCTCAGGTGCCTCTCTGTCACCATCTGGGGCTCAAAGACATGTAGAGCCCAATTACTTGTTGAGCATCCTGTCACAAAATGGCTGCCAGCATCACCAAGCTGGTTGTTAGTGTCTCACTCACACTAAATTGTAGTATCACATCAGGCAAACTATAGGTTCTGGAAGAGGAACTAAGGACCCCCCCGCCCCCCATTGCCTTTCATTGAACCGGGGCACTGAGTTGTGGTTGTGTCCCAAATGGCACCCTACTCCCTATATAGTGCAGTACTGTTGACCTATGGTCCCTGGTCAAAAGTAGTTAACTATGGAATAGGGTGCCTTTTGGGAGGTACCCTGTGAAATGCTTGGCCTCACTCATTCATTGTCACTCCAGCTGTGGTTTGTATGAACTAATGATCTTGATATGAAGAGGATGTTTTGGTGTGTACAGAGTGGAAGAGCCGACGCGAAAGGCTCCACTCCCGTCAAAATCTGTCTACGCCAGAATACAGCGAGAATGGAGGTCTGTGAGAAAGTGTTGGATTTAGTCAATAGATTTGTTTTTGCTAAGGCTTATTTGATCACGTTGTACGTTTTGCAATGTATAAATTGTGACTAATGTACTGAGATAAGTGGACGCACATGGCAACTTTGAGGAAAATATTTTATATTGGTGTTTGTTGGTAGCACTGGTATCGGCCCTCACATTGGCTAGAATGTTCCCATCTCCTCCCACCTGCCTTTCTGCCTTTGCGACAACGACTCCTGTTAGGGAAGTGTGTGTCCCATCCAAATTGTCATGGCTCATTTCCTGTGAGTGGGCCTGAAGGACCCGAGTTCATGCAAAGGTGCCATGGTATGTGCCTGATCTATAAGTCCATTTAGACTCCTTTCCATTTCACATAAATCATGTTTTCATGGCCCAGTGTGAAGGAGAATTTAGCAAGTGAAACATGCAGTACTTTCATTAAAATGATACTGTATTTTATCTTTATATTCTGAAAGACCCTGTTTAGTTATAGTTTTTTAAATGCATAGTTTATGGCTCAGAGACTGTATTCATAAAGCCTTTCAGATTAGGAGTGCTGATCTAGGATCAGACCCTCCCCCCTGATCTGAAAGGCAAAACTGGTTCTAGACTCCTCCTACATTTTATTTGTCACATGCTTCGTAAACAACAGGTGTAGACTAATAGTGTAGTTAGGGATGCACAATATATCAGTGAACATATCACAATCAGCCAACAATGCCAACATCGGCATCGGCCCGATGTCTAGTTTAATGCTGATTTGTTAGAAACCGATGTCAAAGCTACCGTGTATACCTATGTAATGTGACGTAATAATGCCACGTAAAATTTGGCGCAACGCTGCATTCCTAACATAGCCCACACAATGTCTGCTGTGTGGATCGAGCAGTCATTTGAAAGAGTTAAGAAAATATATGCGAGACCAGCTTTAGCTTGGTACCTAGCTAGCACCAATACAACCAGCCTGAAAACAATGACCTGTAGAAACTGCAGTCATTTACATTCTTAACAATGATTTAGGAATTCTTGTAAGTATTAGCTAGGTTGCCACTTGTTGTTCGCCAATTGATATTGTACTTCAGTTCATGAAAATAAATAGCTAGCTAGCTACTTAACCCTGTTGCCCAAAGCTACTGTTATAAGCAGCCAGCTAGCTTCATCTGGCTAGTGAGACTCAACTGGACCGTGTTATCTGTTATGAAGCTAGCCAGTATAAGGATTTGGTACAATTAGTGGAATTTGCGGTTTGCTTTCAAAATAAGTGTTATTGACAGTGATGCAAATGAGTACAAATAGGGGAATTATGCAATACTTTTATTTTGAAGCCTAACCGCAAGTCCACTATTGTGGCTAGCTTCACATAGATGTGTCCGACCACCATTAATCAAATAAGAACTGTCTTATAAATTAGGGTTATTTTAGAAGACACCTAGCTATATAGTTATAGCTACTGAAACAGATGATGTCGTTATTTGACACATCAAATATTGTTATTTGCCGTGTGTCTTTTTTGACCCGCAAAGACCCAAACGGCATTCCATAGAAATCCTGGTTGAGAATGAAACGACTGAACAAATGAACAACGAAACAGCACAGCAAGTAAGTGAAAGAAATAGGTTTTGATTATGTTTTACTGGTGATGGGGACATACGTAAATTCCAACAAAATAACTTTTTGGTCAGTGTGGTGTGTACCTATATTTAACTAGGCAAGTCCGTTAAGAACAAATTCTTATTTACAATGACGACCCAGACGATGGGCCAATTGTGTGCCGCCCTATGGGACTCCCAATGACTGCCGGATGTGATACAGCCTGGATTCGAACCAGGGACTGTAGTGACACCTCTTGCACCGAGATGCATTGCATTAGACCGCTGTGTCTGTGTGTGTGTTAACTATTTAACTGTACTAGAATGCTTAAAAGGCCTCGCTTATCAATATAATTTTTTGGGGGCAAGGCAAATATCGGTATCGGCCAAAAAATTTAATATCGGTGCATCACTAACTGAAATGCTTACTTACGGGTCCTTTACCACCAATGCGGAGTTAAAGATCAAGTAAAAATAGGAACAGTGACACGAGGAATAAATGCACAGTAAATAACGACTAAAAATAACATGGTTATCTACAGGGAGTACCAGTACAGAGTCAATGTGCAGGGATACGAGGTAATTTAGGTAGCTATGTACATGTAGGTAGGGGTGAAGTGCCTAGGCAACAGGATAGATAATAGACTGAGCTGTAGCAGCAGTGTATGTGGTGAGTGTGAAAGATGCTTCATGAATATGGTCCCCGATATTAAGTAGCTTAATGTTGTACTTACAAAGCCTAACACTTTCACTGTGCCTTTTTACATGTTTAGCCAACTATAATGGATTGGAATGCTGAATATACCTCTGTGGAAAAATAATGACATTTTATTGTCCATAAACCTAGATTTACTCTCAAGATAACTTTTTCGCAGAAGGCAAATTGGAATGTTGAGAGGGAGAGAATGAGAGAGAATAAACACGGAAAGCATCCTCCTGTGCCGTGTCAGCAGGGTTGTCATGGCAACCAGAATCCAGTCCTGTACCTGTTGCCATGGTTGAGTGGGGCAGAGACGGTGATGACGTCGTTCATTAGACAGAAGGACATGTCTCCCATTTTAAATTCAGGATTTGATTCAGTGCAGTATTTTGCAACAAAAAAAGAAACCCGTGGGAGCCTATATTTTCCATTCTCTTGATAGGATGTGCGTATTGATGAATATACCGGATATTACTTATTTTTTTCTCCGATCTATCTTCTCAAAGCCAAAGATTTCCTATAACACACACACAACTCGCACACACTGCACGGCGTGATTGATAATCCAACAATGAGACCCGAAGGGCAGGGTAGGTGAGTCATAGTGCATTACATGGAGCATTCTCCCTGTCACACACAACTATGGCTCAGGAGCTGCAGGACATCCAGGTCAAACATTCTCTCCTTTGGACATGTGATGATGTCCACTTTGTGTTGTTGAGAGTAGTGAGGTGTTCAACGCCTGTGGCGTTCTGCATTAGCATCGAATAGCCCCCGGTGTTATGCAACTTTTCAGGGAAGTACAAATATACACAGGCAGTTAGGAAAGCTAAGGCTAGCTTTTTCAAACAGAAATTTGCATCCTGTAGTACAAACTCAAACAGTTCTGGGAAACTGCAAAGTCCATGGAGAGTAACAGCACCTCCTCCCAGCTGCCCACTGCTCTGAGGCTAGGAAACACTGTCACCACCGATAAATCCACTATAATTGAGAATTTCAATAAGCATTTCTCTACGGCTGGCCATGCTTTCCACCTGGCTACCACTACCCGGGTCAACTGCCCGGTACCCTCCACTGCAACCCACCAAAGCCCCCACCATTTCTCCTTCACCCAAATCCAGACAGCTGATGTTCTGAAAAAGCTGCAAAATCTGGACTCCTGCAAATCAGCCGGGCTAGACAATCTGGAACCTCTCTTTCTAAAATGAAATGCCGAAATTGTTGCAACCCCTATTACAAGCCTGTTCAACCTCTCGTGTCGTCTGAGATTCCCAAAGATTGGAAAGCTGCCGCAGTCATCCCCCTCTTCAAAGGGGGTGACACTCTAGACCCAAACTGCTACAGACCTATATCTATCCTACCCTGTCTTTCTAAGGTCTTTGAAAGCCAAGTTAACAGATTACCGACCAATTTTAATCCCACTGTACCTTCTCCGCTATGCAATCTAATTTCAGAGCTTGTCATGGGTGCACCTCAGCCGCGCTCAAGGTCCTAAACGACATCATAACCGTCATCGATAAGAGACGTTACTGTGCAGCCGTATTCATCGACCTGGCCAAGGCTTTCGACTCTGTCAATCACCACATTCTTATTGGCAGACTTCACAGCCTTGGTTTCTCAAACGATTGCCTCGCCTGGTTTACCAACTACTTCTCAGAGTTCAGTGTGTCAAATCTGGGGGCCTGTTGTCCGGACCTCTGGCAATCTCTATGAGGGTGCCACAGGGTTAAATTCTCGGGCCGACTCTTTTCTCTGTATATATCAACGATGTCGCTCTTGCTGCGGGTGATTCCTTGATCCACCTCTACGCAGACGACACCATTCTGTATCCATCTGGCCCTTTTTTGGACACTGTGTTAACTAACCTTCAGACGAGCTTCAATGCCATACAACTCTCCTTCCGTGGCCTCCAACTGTTCTTAAATGCAAGTAAAACTAAATGCATGCTATTCAATTGATCGCTGCCGGCTCGTCCAGCATCACTACTCTGGATGGCTCTGACTTAGAATACGTGGACAACTACAAATACCTAGGTGTCTGGTTAGACTGTAAACTCTCCTTCCAGACTCACATTAAGCATCTCCAATCCAAAATTAAATCTAGAATCAGCTTCCTAAACCGCAACAAAGCATCCTTCACTCATGCTGCCAAACATACCCTCGTAAAACTGACCATCTTCGGCGATTTCATCTATAAAATACCCCCAACACTCTACTCAGCAAACTGGATGCAGTCTATCACAGTGCCATCCGTTTTGTCACCAAAGCCCCATACACTACCCACCAATGCAAACTGTGCGCTCTCGTTAGTTGGCCCTCACTTCATACTTGTCGCCAAACCCACTGGCTTCAGGTCATCTACAAGTCTCTGCTAGGTAAAGCCCCGCCTTATCTCAGCTCACTGGTCACCATAGCAGCACCCACTCGAAGTACGCGCTCCAGCAGGTATATTTCACTGGTCACCCCCAAAGCCAATTCCTCCTTTGGTCACCTTTCCTTCCAGTTCTCTGCTGCCAATGACTGGAACGATCTGCAACAATCACTGAAGCTGGAGACTCGCATCTCCCTCACTAGCTTTAAGCACCAGCTGTCAGAGCAGCTCACAGTTCACTGCACCTGTACATAGCCCATCTGTAAACAGCCCATCTATCTACCTCATCTCCATACTGTAATTATTTTTCTTGCTCCTTTGCACCCCAGTATCTCTACTTGCACATTCATCTTCTGCACATCTACAATTCCAGTGTTTAAATGCTATGTTGTAATTACTTTGCCACCATGGCCTATTTATTGCTTAACTCCCTTACCTCATTTGCACTCACTGTATATAGACTTTTTGTTTTCTTTTGTTCGACTGTATTATTGACTGTGTTTTGTTAATTCCATGTGTAACTCTGTATGTGTCGAATTGTTATGCTTTATCTTGGCCAGGTCGCAGTTGCAAATCAGAACTTGTTCTCAACTAACCTACCTGGCTAAATAAAGGTGAAATAAAATTAAAATAAACGTTAATCCGGAGTAGTTGAGAAGTGTGGATCATTATTTAAATGTTTTTCAGAATATAGAGTCCCTGTGTCCTGCTGCCAGCTTCACATAGATGATGTCACCTTAGCCCCACCCCCAAAGAAAAGCGCATACAGTGAAGAATTATGATTTAAAGTTACATGTGCGTAGTTGTCGTTGCTCACCAGAACTGGGGAAGACTTATAGGCTACCTCTGCTGTCTATATTGATGAGTACTTTCTGACAGTTGAAACAGTCAACAGGTTCCCATCTCAGTATGCTTGTGAAGTTGTTCTTCTTCCAACACACTTCTCTCCCTCCTTTTTCTTTTTTGAAATTCTGGCCCTATTGGAGTGACGCATGGCTAAGGCCAGATGTATACGAGGGAACTATGTTCTACTGCGATAGAGGGGCAGGGATGGGGAGAGGGAGGGAGGGAGGGAGTGGGCAGAGGCGCTGTGGCAGGGTGCGTCGTGAGCATGAATCGCCTCCAAGAGGAAATAAAAGAACATGCGTTCTCTCCTCTAATGCAGGCTGTAGTGAGTGAGCCATCTTCCTCACTGACGCGGATGTCAGCCAGGCCTGTCTTTGCCACAGATTCTGTGGGCTGCTTTCCAGGACACAGATTAAGCCTAGTCCAGGACTAAGAAGCATGCTCACTTGCTAAGTGGAGAATCCCATTGAAAGTCCTTTTTAGTCCAAGATGAGGTATATAATCTGTGTCTGGGATACTGGTCTAGTGTGTCCCATTCCCAATGATGATAGCTCCCCACAATAATACCCAACTTTCCTCATCTCTTCTCCTTGACTGCCAACTGGAATAGAATTTAATGACGTGCACCCAGACGGGTGTAATAAAACTAAAAGGGCCGAAGCCCTCTGTCTTTTGACTTGTTGGAGTGGCGCCCTGTGCCCCAGTAAGGCTACATGCTGCACGCTAGACCAGGAACAGATGTGAGAGTGAGCATTGGCTAGCCTTGGCTAGCGCTTGTCACTGTCCTCATGCCCGAACCTGGAGCTGGGAGCCTCTCTTGGCCCAGACTCATCTGTGTCCAAATGGCACCATATTCCCTATGAGCCCTGGTCAAAAGTAGTGCACTATAAAGGGAATAGGGTACCATTTGGGATCCAGCCATCATCAGCCTGTTTTTACTGCTGAGTGGGCGGCGTGGCATTGGAACAGAGCGGCTGCAGTCCCCCTCATTAATAGCCCATGTGGGTTGTTCCAGGAAAGGGGTAATAAGGGGTATCTGTAATGTAAATCCTGTACATTTCAATTTCCTCCCTCTGGGCTCTGGTTTCCCATTGGATTCGGGTCAAAGGTGAGATCGGGCTTAATTTAGCCCCCTCTCCTCGGTGCCCAAAAAGAAAGGGGACCTGTGACCTAGATGATTAGCGAGGCTATAATTAAACTCTTACCTGCATGATTTTGGTACGGCCCTTAAGAGTCTAATATAGGCTACGGAGGCCTAAATCAAGCAAGGTATGCTCGTTGACTATGCAAAGTTGGAGTTCGCCTCTCTCTCTTTTGAGGAGACACACTGACATTCTGTCGCCATGTGACATGATATGCAATCTCCTCCCTCCTCCATATCACTGCATTATTGATCAGTGCACCACCATCTTCTCCACACACACACACACATACTGCAGGGGATTTCTCAGTGTGCAGAGGCCTCTTAAGTACCCTTGTCTGAAGTAGCTATACCCAGCTTTAATTGGTCCATTGACTATGAATGCCATAGGCTAACACTGGACCTCATTACTGTAACGACTGGGCTCTGGTCAAAGGTAGTGCACTATATAGGGAGTAGGCTGCTATTTGGATCACAAACTGTCTTTGGAATGATGTGATCCTTCAATATAGCTAGCTGGGTTTTTCCCCCAGTCATCTGGCCTGCTGGCGTCGGTTGCTGTTGCCACTCTATTTGGTTCGTTGCTAGGCCCCGAGCGCACTCGTCACATTAGTCAGTATCCATTTTTCCGTTTGCCCTGCCCTCCAATCCCCTGCCCTCCCCTCCCTGACCCACCATTTGGACAACGGAGGTATGCGTTGTCTGGCTAGCCTCAGCTAAATCCCCTGGATTGGCCCGAAGTCCGGCCAATTTGCGCACAATCTGTCAAGGGACTTCAAGCAACAACTGGGTCGCTAATATCTTCAAATATCCCCTACAGTATATTCCTCTGGGACTCCCCACTCTACTCTCCTCCCTCCCCTCCGTGAGGGGCTTAGCTTTCTGTTGGTGTGGAAAGCTTGGATGTCTGTACTGGTGGGACTAGGAGTGCTTCCCAAATGGCATCCTATTCCCTACATAGTGCACTACTTTTCACCAGGTGCCTGGTCAAAGGCAGTGGACTATGTAGGGAATAGGATACCATTTGGGAGGCAGCCTAGTTGGCGTGCTTGACATGCCAGCTAGGCTGGGCAGAGGAGAAATGTTGTCATCATTGTCATCCCGTATACATTGACACGTCAGGTGACGGATTAGTGAAACACATTGCTAGCTTTGCTGTGATGTGTAGAGACAGAGGATGTTAATGTATTGCCATTCCCACTGTATGCAAACATGTATTAGTATCTACGCTGATTCATTAACAGGAACTTTACAGATGCATGATATCTCAACCACAAAGAAATAGGCTAATATAGTTGCACATGTCTTGCAGTAGATATCTACCATGTTTTGATTTTTATTTTATTTGCCGCTATCTCATTTGGATTATTTGAAGGTGTTATTTTGTAAAGGGGTAAAGATTTATTACAGAAATGCTAGTATTTTGTGTCTATTACATACTTTATAAAAATATAACTGTCCTGCTTGTATGTCTCTGAGTGTAGACAGTATTTATTCCAAGGCAACAAAAATGCATAATTTTTTACAAATACAGTAAACTCCAAATAGTTGAAATAGCCCAAACCCTCCATCGTGCATGCAATACTTTTGCACTTGAAGTTGAAATAAAATAAATTGGATGTGGTCAAACTTATCACACTCTTACACAGTAAAAGTTATCAGCCTTGTGATTTAATGTTTTTTTTCTCCTCCCCAACAGTTATATCCAACCCCAAGAACCCAAAGGACCCAGCAAAGTCCTTCAGCTTTGACCACTCCTACTGGTCCCACACTACGGTGAGTTTGCTTTCCTCTTGCCTTTGTGCTGCTCTTATCCATGGCCTCAAATGGCTGCCAAATGGCATACTGTTGAATTGAAACACACCATGAACTGTAGTGTAGTTCAACATAAACATGCATTTGAGTGTGGTCCTCAGTTGGTAGAGCATGGCACTTGCAACACCAAGGGTTGTGGGTTCTATTCCTGCTGGGGCAACCCAAATGAAAATAATGTATGTATGTATGTATGCATGACTATAAGTCCCTTTAGATGAAAGTGTCTGCTAAAGTACATATATTAGGTTTCTCTTTCTCTCTTACAGCCAGAGGACCCCACCTTTGCCTCACAGAGCCTTGTGTACAATGACCTTGGCAAGGAGATGCTGCAGCATGCCTTTGATGGCTACAACGTCTGCATCTTTGCCTACGGCCAGACCGGAGCTGGCAAGTCCTACACAATGATGGGCAGGCAGGAGGAAGGACAGGAGGGAATCATTCCCCTGGTATGCTCCTCAAATATCCATCCTCCTTAGCTCACTTGAATAACTGTGGAAAGTTCAATGTTCCAATAACATTTTCACTTGAGCGCAGTTGCCTCCTTGATCACAGACTACCATTGTGGGTGCCATAGAACAGATTCAAGAAATGTCTAAAACAAATTACATTTATTCTGTTACATTTGTGTACTTCAGGCTGGATCAGTGGTTCCCAAACTTTTTATAGTCCCGTACCCCTTCAAACATTCAACCTCCAGCTGCGTACCCCCTCTAGCACCAGGGTTAGCGCACTCTCAAATGTTGTATTTTGCCATCATTGTAAGCCTGCCACACACACACACACTATACAATACATTTATTAAACATAAGAATGAGTGTGAGTTTTTGTCACAACCAGCCTCGTTGGGAAGTGACAAAGAGCTCTTATAGGACCAGGGTACAAATAATAATATAATAATAATAATAATCTTTCTCTTTATTTAGCTATCTTACATACATAAAATCTTATTTGTTCATCAAAAGTTGTGATTAACTCACCACAGGTTAATGAGAAGGGTGTGCTTGAAGGATGCACATAACTCTGCAATGTTGGGTTGTATTGGAGAGAGTCTCTCACTCTTAAATCATTTTCCATTTTAGTTTTTATGCTAGTGAGGGCTGAGAATCCATTCTCACATAGGTACGTGGATGCAAAGGGCATCAGTGTCTTAACAGCGCGTTTTGCCAAGGCAGGATAATCTGAGCGCAGCCCTATCCCAAAAATCTGTCAGTGGCTTCTGATTTAAATGACATTTTCACAGAACCGCTTGTTGCAATTTCGATGAGGCTCTCTTGTTCAGATATCGGTAAGTGGACTGGAGGCAGGCATGAAAGGGATAACAAATACAGTTGTTTGTGTCATCTGTTTCTGGAAAGTACCTGCGTAATTGTGCACCCAGTTCACTCAGGTGCTTCGCTATATCACATTTGACATTGTTCGTAAGCTTGAGTTAATTTGCACAAAAAAAATTATACAATGATGGAAAGACCTGTGTGTTGTCCTTGTTAACGCAGACAGAAAAGCGCTCCAGCTTCTTAATCATAGCCTTAATTTTGTTCCGCACATTGAATATAGTTGCGGAAAGTCCCTGTAATCCTAGATTCAGATCATTCAGGCGAGAAACATCACCCAGATCGCCAGTCATGTGAGAAACTCGTCATCATGCAAGCGGTCAGACAAGTGAAAATTATGCTCAGTAAAGAGAACTTTAGGCTCGTCTCTCAATTGAAAAAAAAAAAAAAACACGTGTCAATACTTTGCCCCTTGATAACCAGCGCACCTCTGTATGTTGTAAAAGCATTACATGGTCGCTGCCCATATCATTGCATAATGCAGAAAATACACGAGAGTTCAGGGGCCTTGCTTTAACAAAGTTAACCACCTTCACTGTGGTGTCCAAAACGTCTTTCAAGCTGTCAGGCATTCCCTTGGCAGCAAGAGCCTCTCGGTGGATGCTGCAGTATACCCAAGTGGCGTCGGGAGCAACTGCTTGCACGCGTGTTACCACTCCACTATGTCTCCCTGTCATAGCATTTGCTCCATCAGTACAGATACCATTAAATTGACTTTGGTGGTCAAGATGTGATGTCACAAAGCTGTCCAGACACTTTAAAAATATCCTCTCCTGTTGTCCTGGTTTCCAGTGGTTTGCAGAAGAGGATGTCTTCCTTAATTGACCCCCCATATACTTAACGGACATTTACCAGGAGCTGTGCCAGGCCCACCACGTCTGTTGACTCATCCAGCTGTAACGCATATAATTCACTGGCTTGTATGCGAAGCAGTGATTGTTTCAAAACATCTCCTGCCATGTCACTGATGCATCGTGAAACAGTGTTTGATGGAGGCGTAGTGTGTGTAATTTTCTGGGGCCTTTTCCCCCAGCATTGTCCCAGCCATATCTGCGGCAGTAGGAAGAATGAAGTCCTCCACAATAGTATGGGGCTTGGCTGTCCTAGCCACTCAGTAGCTCACCATATAAGATGCTTCTAGACCCTTCTTATTATTGATATCTGTTGCTTTTATACATGTCTTACTACTTGAAAGTCGTCTTTATTCTCGCTCAATTTTTTTTTTTCTCGCTTATTTTTCTAATTGTCATGTTTAGTTTCTAAACGTCTGCGCAAGAGTGAAGGTTTCCCGCGAGAGAGTAACAGTTAATGTGATTGGATGTTAATTATTTGACTAGGCTACCTGTATTTGATATTGTTGTTATTTCACTGAACACTAGATTTAATTGTATTTTTGGCAGTGAAGCGAGGCTGCTCAGGCGAGGGGGGAAAAACCTCACCCAAATGTATAGCCCCGCTGGAAAATATACATGTACTGTTTGAAAATGTGAAGGAATTATATATATAAAAAAATGTGAATCACATTGTATTTGGCATACCCCAGACAACATTGCTTACCCCAGTTTGGGAATACCTGGCCTAGATCATGTCCTTAGTTCTATTCATATTCTTAGTTATACGAGAACGAGCAATTGTATTGTCCCATTTTATTTCAACCATATTTGGAAGTTTCATGTGACCATTCACATTGATTGGATACCTGATTATTCAATACCGCCCATCCCAAAGAGATTGGAAGGGCTTTGGCTCACAAACAAGCAACCGGTTCTCTCATTGCCAACCTCTTGTATGCATTCCACCTCTCTGCCGGCAGCACTTACTGCATTAAGACATTTCTCCCCTGGTTTTGGCATCTAACCGTCAAGCTATTTGTGTTATCTATCTATTGATCTGCATCTCCTCTGTCTTCCTCTTTTAAATGCTCCTAAATGGCAATAACACATTTCTTCCTCTGCCTCTTAGCTCTGTGAAGAACTCTTTGAGAAAATCAATGACAACAACAAAGACGAGATCTCATTCTCAGTGGAGGTGAGTCCCAGACAGCATTAGGGGCTAAATTCCCCCCCCCCCCCGAACACTCTTTCTTTCTGTTCCTTCTCCCCTTACCTCAGCCCCTCCTCACTCCTCTTTCTGATGTAGGCCTACCCTCCCAAATTGTAGCCCTGCAGTGACTACCTTGCTCTTATATCCAGAGCAACCTAAAATATAGTGGTTACCCTAGCAATGCTTTACTAGCAACGCATATTAGCTCAATCTTCCGTGTACTCAATGCGTAAGCAAATTCAAGTCTTTGAAATGGAACACCAAGTGATCCATATTGAGCGAATACTGTGACTTCTGCATTACAAAAAGTAGCATTCCAACACTATAAATGGCATTACTACTGATTGAAAACCCTCTTCTTGACTGTCAAATATGATTATGGTAAAGTTGCCCCTAGATGTTGATATGGGGTGAGTTTAGGATTGGGGGAGTTGATCCTGGATCTGTATGTAGTGGAAAATTCATCCCGTAGTGTTGCTGTATGTTTCTGATGTCAAGGCTTCACTGTAGCTTTAGTCAGCCATAGCCAATAGATACTCAATCTGTAATTCAATCACTTCTAGGTCAGCTACATGGAGATCTACTGCGAGCGGGTGCGGGACTTGCTCAACCCGAAGAACAAAGGGAACCTGCGTGTGCGAGAGCACCCCCTGCTGGGGCCCTACGTGGAGGACTTGTCCAAGCTGGCAGTCACCTCCTACAACGACATCAACGACCTCATGGACGCCGGCAACAAGGCTAGGTCAGCGTCAGGACGAGACCTACCCAGGGGCTTTATCTCAGATGGCACCCTATTCCCTATGTAGTGCACTACTTTTGACCAAAAAAGTAGGCCCTAAATAGGGAATAGGGTGTAATTAGGGATGCACAGAGGAGTGCGGGTGGAGGGAGGTTATTGTACATAAATGCACACAAATGATCATATAATTTAAGAATCGAATAACAAACTATTCTTAAAAATGCATTTGCTTAAAGTCATACTTTTCAGTGAGTTTATTATCCTGTTTTAAGCTGAGTAGTAGTGGAGTCCATGTGGTTGACTGAATTGTTGTTAAAGTAGTAGCTTGGTCACTGTTCCCAAACTCTCAGGCAGGTATCTCTTCTTTTGGGACAGAGAGTGTGTGTGTACACATGCGTGTCACGGGAGTATGCATTCTCGTGTGGAAGTGAACCTTGCTTTAATTTTCTGCTATTGACTCGGAGAGCTTTTGTCTGGAACGTGGGTTGTAAAGCCCATATCTCCTTAGTGTATATCCCACATGTTTGTTAGGGTTGGGTGGTATCCAGATTTTCATATCATCATACCATTCTTCTCTCATCCTGTGATTTACAGTATTACCGGCTTAGTACCCAAGGGGGCACCAAAAATTGCAAAATAGCCCATTGGGCTTCTATCACCAGGACGCTAGCAATATGAGCACGGGTAATAGTGAATTCAATGGAGGTTGCTAGCTAGATATGCTAACAAGTGCAAAAGAAAAACAAATTGCGAAGACAGGCAATCCAGATCATGAAGTTAAATGCGTTTGTGTGTGGGAGCTACCGAATATTTTTTGAGTTTGGACATTTACAAGGGAATGTGAACGAGAGACATTGTGCAAATGAACAAAGTTTTTTGACCCATTGTTGTCTGAAGAAAGAACAGTACTGGCTATGGAGCAGCATGTGTACAAGCTGTGTCTGTGGAGTCTGGAGTCGTTAGTGCAACGGGCCTGCCTGCTCTACTTGGAGAAGAGGGGGAGAGGAGAATGAAGAGGAAAAAAACACAAGGAAATCAAGATCGCTGTGGCAGCTGTACAGATTTCTCAAACATGACAGAAAGCTAACACTGATGCCTCGTCACCTTATTAATTCAGCCACTTAGATAACTAGCAACTATATCTTGCTGCGTTTTGTAAACGCAAATCTAAAATGCTTCTTATTGTAATTTCTGCTGGGCATTAGACTAATTTTATGCTTCAGTTGCACTTCTCCACTCAGATTGGAATTCACGAACGGGCATTCTATTAGCAGACAGCACTCTGACTGATGTGTAGCTACTTTTCTCTGGTACTTTTCGGTTTAGCCTACTATTCACAATTAAAGTGCAAGATTAACTTTAAGCCAAACATTAGAAAGAATGTAGCCATCTACATTTCCTATGATACTCTTTTGGAATATGATGGCCATGCATTGTTTTTGCAAAAAATACCTTGCTTTTTAATTGTAAGCTCATTTATTTGTTTAGCTGCCAACCAAATAGCATTCGACTTCTGTTGTCATCTGATTAAAATGAAGGTATTTTCTGCCGAATGTGTTGCGCTTATGTATTTTCTGTGAAGGAAAACTTTATTACGCCTCTGAGCAAAAAAACACTTGACTTTCAATAGAAAACGCGTGCGTCCCTTGTCAATACACAGCTGGACTCACCTGCTCCTGCTTTCTCCGGTTGTGCTATTTACAAGCGCTTGACTGGCTCAACTGTTCTGGGTAATTATGGTAAGTTTCATGAAGAATGGAACCTGCTTTATCTCCTAATAAGTTGACTGCAGTTAGTTACTTAAAGTAGTTAAAAAATATTAACATTTATTGAAAAAAGTCTAATTGTTTCGACGGTATTCAAAAACCATCCCGTGGCCATTTCCAATTACCCGATATACGGTATACTGCCCAAGCCATGATGTTTTTTTGATATTTTATTGTAATTATGAGAAATGCAGAAGTACTGAATGTATTGTACAAAAGTCTTTCCTTGAAGGACAATACTCTGAGCACTCAATACCGGGCACAAAACGTGCCCATATACGTCTTACATCAACATTCAAACCATTTCAATAAACTTTGGATAGCAGTACGACGGGTTTCACATCTTTCCATTTGATGCAACTAATGTGGCAACTCTGTTACAGGACGGTGGCAGCCACCAACATGAACGAGACCAGCAGCAGATCCCACGCTGTCTTCACCATCGTCTTCACACAGAGGAAGTACGACAGTGAGACAGACCTCTCCACAGAAAAGGTGAGAGGAATGGGATCCCAAATTGACCTCTCCACATTTCCTGTGATTATGATGGAGATACAAAGGAGCCACTGTCAGGATACACACAATGTCTATTGTAGTGTGATACTATCAGATTTCTGTGTGGAAGTCGCTCTTCAGTTGACTTGACAACAGTATATGTTTAGGTATTAATTGGTTTAGAATTGCAACAGTTTTTTTGGTTATTAATATTGTATTTGTGTATGCAGTTTGTTATGAACTAGTTGTATTGGGTAAACTATTTAGCTATACCTGCAATTTCCATGATTAGGATATTATTTTTCCTGTTTATTTTGAATGTAATTGAAGAAAATAATTACGTGAGGCAATGGATATATTGTTTCTGATGGTGTGTGTGTTAGTCTTAAACTAATTGTTCCCATCTAACCCGTTCCAGGTCAGCAAAATCAGTCTGGTGGACTTGGCAGGAAGTGAGCGAGCTGACTCTACTGGAGCCAAAGGCACCAGGCTAAAGGTAGGAAGGACCCTTGTGGCTCAGTTGGTAGAGAATGGCACTTGCAATGTCAGAATTGTGAATTCGATCCCCGCTAGGGCCACCCATATCAAAAAATGTATGCATGCATGACTAAGTCGCATTGGATAAAAGCATCTGCAACATTTTATTGTTATTATGGATTTAGGCCACTCTTAAGCAACATACCACAAATACACCAAGTAGCTATGGATTTAAGGGTCTAATTAAATTGATATTTGCTATGTGGCTTGTCTTTATTAGGAGGGAGCCAACATCAACAAATCTTTGACCACATTAGGGAAGGTCATCTCTGCCCTGGCTGAGGTGGTGAGTACTGTCTCTCTCTCCTCTATCTCCCCCTCCCTCGCTCTCCCTCTGTCATCCTCTTACTCATGAGGAAGGCATGTTGTAACTTGGTCTGCTCTTCTGTTCTTTCCCTCTTCCCCTGGTGTTACTTGCATACCCAGGATTACACTACCAGCAAGGTAACCCTTTGTGTGTTCAGTCATTTCAAACCACTGATTCCTCCAAAAAGAGACTGGTTATGGCAATATTTTGTCTCAGTGCTAAGGTGTCATTTTGTCACCTGACCCTTTTTCTCCATTGACTCATCACCTTTATTTTATCTGCAATGGACCCGGACTATCTGCATGGACCCTATCTTGCACTGACTCTATGCCCACTCATAAGACTATGTATACACACTCACACACACTACACTGACACTCACACAACACACACACACACACGCCAGACACACGCATACCGACACAACACACACACACTTTCACATACACACGCATACCGACACAACACACACACACTTTCACATACACACGCATACAGACACAACACACACATACGCACACATGTATTTTCACACTCATCATATTCTGCTGCTTCTCTTTTTGTTATTTTACTCTAATGATACACTGAGTGTACAAAACATTAGGAACACCTTCCTAATATTGAGTTGCACCCATCTCCCCCGTTTGCTCTCAGAACCACCTCAATTCTAAACCAATTCATTGGGGAATGGACTCTACAAGCTGCTGAAAGAATTCCACAGAGATACTGGCTGACGTTGACACACATGCTTCCCACAGTTGTCAAGTTGACTTGATGTATTTTGGGTGATGGACCATTCTTGATACACATGGAAAACTGTTGAGCGTGAAAAACCCAGCAGCGTTGCGTTTCTTGGCACTAACCGGTGCGCCTGGCACCTACTACCAGACCCCGTTCAAAGGCACCTAAATATTTTGTCTTGCCCGTTCACCCTCTGAATGGCACACATACACAATCCATTGCTCAATTGTCTCGAGGCTTAAAAATCCTTCTTTATCCTGTTTCCTCACCATCTACACTGATTGAAGTGATATCAATAAGGGATCATAGCTTTCACCTGGTCAGACAGTCATGAAAGAGCAGGTGTTCTTAATGTTTTGTACACTCAGTGATTCCCCTGATGCCTAGTCGCTTTACCCAGCCTTCATGTACATATCTACCTCGTACCCCTGCACAGTGGTCTGGTCCTGGTACTCCCTGTATATAAGCTCCATTATTGTGTATTTTATTCCTCTTGTGTTACTACTTTTAGTTGTGAAGAGCTCGTAAGCAAACATTTCACAGTAAAGTCTAAACCCGTTGTATTCAGCGCGTCTCTCTTACATTGGTATTCACCTCTTTCCATCTTACATTGGGAAACTAACATCCATCCATCCATTTGTTTGTTCATCACCCTCTAACATTGGTTTTGTTTGACACAGAGCAAGAAGAAGAAGAAGACTGACTTTATCCCGTACAGAGACTCGGTTCTGACATGGCTGCTTAGGGAGAACCTAGGTAAGAATAAATAAATGCCAACTGTTGAACTGCATTATATGAGAAATACATAATCTAGTGACCATAATGTATGTAAACCATTAAGTGAATGGCATATGCCTGTCAGTCAAGATGAAAACCTGTGTATACTGTAACATGATGAAAAAATATTACTCTACGCCTTTTCTTTCTTTTTTAACTGCAAACTGTATTTCAACATGGGTAGACAATTAGAAGTCTCATTGGGCATACTTGTGTGTGTGTGTATCCAAAATGCACATTCACCTGTCATTGGGAGCACATTTCCAATGTATCAGCTCAGTCTAAGAATAAACTGTATAGCAATGAGTATCCACAATAACACTGTAGAGTTAAGCTATCCCAAAGCAGAGTTAAGCTTTTTTGATGCTTTCACAGGAATTACCTTGTATGCACCTTGTCATGTAAATTATTTTGTACGT
Organism: Oncorhynchus kisutch; assembly: GCF_002021735.2. NCBI lineage: Eukaryota > Metazoa > Chordata > Actinopteri > Salmoniformes > Salmonidae > Oncorhynchus > Oncorhynchus kisutch. The sequence goes on along the minus strand of NC_034190.2, from coordinate 61,115,790 downwards.
AATTTGTGACAAGGGAATTCATTTGTTCCTATCTCTTTCTCTCACTCACTCAGGTGGAAACTCCAGAACAGCCATGGTAGCCGCTCTCAGTCCTGCAGATATCAACTATGATGAAACCCTCAGCACACTTCGGTAGGGCTCACCTCTTTGAAACAACACAAAATGCAATATTACTGTAACATTTTGTTCCTATTTAGATATTTTACTGTATGGTTTGTGCAATGCAGAGTGAGATTTGGTGGGGCTAAATACATAAGTAGTTATTATAATCATTGTCTTAAGTCAGATTTTTCAGGAGACAATGAGCGTATTTGAGTTGGCTATCTGTAATGCATTGTGGTTAAATAGTGTCTGACTGAACTACATAGTAATGAGTAGTTATTTATGAAGCAAGTGATTTGTAGGTCAGTCAGTTGGCAGTTGCCTTCAACATCAGCTACAATGACGAACAAGCCCAATTCTACATCAATATGATTTGTAGTAAATGTGTTTTGCTTACTTCCTTTGTTAGTTACGCTGACCGGGCCAAGCAGATCAAGTGCAATGCCGTCATCAACGAGGACCCCAACAACAAGCTTGTGCGTGAGCTGAAGGACGAGGTGACACGGCTGAAGGACCTGCTCCGCGCCCAGGGCCTGGGAGACATCCTGGACAGTGAGTGTGCCACATCACAATGCCACCTTCAGTCACAAAGTCTACATTTCGGACGAGCATTTCGGCCTTCTTAGGTTGCTCGAAATCTCTTTTCTCCCGAAGTGTGCACTTGTTCACTTGCCTTCATGGATTTGAAAGGATATGATATATGGAAAGTCTTTCTAGACCAGTCGAATGCTTTATAATGTGTGGGGAGTAGTGAGCGAATGCACACTTCAGAAGGAAGGAGAGACTATTGGGATGTAGTCTTGTTCTCAGTGGGCCAACACAAGCTGGCAACATCCCCTCTCTCTCTCTTCTTCACTCTGATCTCCTTTCTCTAATTCATCTTCTTTGTATCTGTTGTGTTACCTGTACACTACTGCCTGTTCTCTACATGCCAAACTAGATGTAGCATGACATTGAAATCATACCTGTCGTGTCATTGTTTTATCTCTTATATGGCGAGGCATGATTATTGTTTTGCGATAAATAAGCACACAATATATGTTAGATATTGATTTCTTGAAGTTAAGACATTCAAAAACATAAATGTTGGGCTCCCGAGTGGCGTCCGGGTATGGCCGGTGTAGGCCGTCATTATAAATAAGAATTTGTTCTAAAATAAAGGTTAAATAAAATAACTTTTAAAAAAAATAGACTGTTGATTGGTACACGCTAAATCCCCAATAAATGCATCTTAGATGGTAGTTAATGGCAATGGTTTATGTTCATATTACAATAGCTACACATACATGTATAGAGAGAGGGTAGAGACATAACATGTAATCTCATTAATGTGTGACAATGAATAATCCACCGTTTTAATGTCTACTGCATGTTCAATGGCATGTCATCTCATCCTCATCAAGCAGTCCCCTTTCCTTCTGCCCAGTCAGAAATGTCTTTAATCTTTGCCTCCCAGTTAACTTCGTCTACTAGTCTCACCTCTGATCCTTATCTTCTTCCTGCTGCCCCTCAGTTGAGCCTATGGGTGATGATTGCCCTGGAAGTGGAAGCAAATGTGTGTATATTTGTGGTGGGGTTCACTCTCGCCCTCACTCGCTCTCGCCCCTTTTGCTACTGATAGCTAACCATTGCTGTTGCACCCACCCTTTTCCTGAAAACAACCCTCCTGGTTTTGCATGTAAATGCAAAAGATAAGCCTAATATTATGGATTCTCAGACGTGCAAGGGTTTTGATTACATGCTATTTGGGACAGGTTAGAATGCCATTAGGTTAGCATGCTTTTGCGCTTGCTATTTGTTTTGAATGATGGGGGTGAGGCAGAATTATTAGCAGGCTCAAATCCAAATACACACACAAGTATGTGGACACCCCTTCAAATTTGTGGATTTGGATATTTCGGCCACACCCGTCACTGACAGACATTGGTAGTAGAATGGCCCGTACTGAAGAGCTCAGTGACTTTCAACATGGCACTGTCATAAGATCACCATGCGCAATGCCAAGCGTCGGCTGGAGTGGCGTAAAGCTCCAATGCATAGTGCCAACTGTGACGTTTGGTAGAGGAGGAATAATTGTCTGGGGCTGTTTTTAATGGTTCAGGCTTGGCCCTTTAGTTCCAGTGTAGGGAAATCTTAACGCTACAGCATACAATGACATTCTAGACGATTCTCTGCTTCTGACTTTGTGCCAAAAGTTTGGGGAATGCCCTTTCCAGTTTCAGCATGACAATGCCCTCGTGTACAAAGCGAGGTCCATACCGAAAGTTTGTCAAGATCGGTGTAGAAGAGCTTGACTGGCCTGCACAGAGCCCTGACCTCAACCCCACCGAACACCTTCAGGATGAATTGGAACCAGTGGAGGCTGCTAAGGGGAAGACGGCTCATAATAATGGGTGGAATGGAGTCAATGGAATAGTGTCAAACACATGGAAACCATGTATTTGACGTGTTTGATACCATTCCATTGACTTCATTCAATGGGTGGCAGGTAGCCTAGTGGTTAGAGCGTTGGATCAGTAACCGAAATGTTGCAAGATCGAATCCCCCAGGTGACGAGGTAAAAATCTGTCATTCTGCCCCTGAAGGCAGTTAACCCACTGTTCCTAGGCCATCATCATTCTTAATTGACTTGCCTTTTTAAATAAAGGTAAAAAAAACATTCCAGCCATTATTATGAGCCATCCTCCCTAAAGCAGCCTCCACTGATTGGAACACCGACTGAGAGCCAGTGCCTAACCTCACTAATGCTCTTGTGGCTGAATGGAAGCAAGTCCCTGCAGCAATGTTCCAACATCTAGTGGAAAGCCTTCCCAGAAGAGTGGAGGCTGTTATAGCAGCAAAAGGGGGACCAACTCCATATTAATCTCCATGATTTTGGAATGATATGTTCGACGAGCAGGTGTCCACATACTTTTGGTCATGTGTTGTATATCCCAACCAAGGCACTAGACAATAGACAATATCGTGCTTTAACTTCTAATGCCATCTTAATAACTTGTCTGTCTTTTCCCCCCACCCACATCATTACTTACCATTTGGGTCCTTAACCCATCTTTGAAAACCTATTTTTTTGCCGATGAAGCTTGTTGTTTTACTAATTATCCATTGCAGGTGACAATGTTCAAGACATTAGAATGCTACTAAGTTCTCAAATTGAAGCTTTGAGCTACAGGAGGAAAGGTGCATGCTCTCATTTCTATGTAGCCGATTAGATGTGTGTTATCTAGACGTTTGCTGTGTTTCGACGGAATTCAGCCCTCTTGTAGCGAGCATATGCTTTATTTTAGCTGTATTCCCCAAACTCCTTACCCTTTCCCCCTCTCCTGTCCTTTGGCTGCTCCACATGGCCATTATACGCTCTGGTAAAAATTGAAGTGTATGTGCTCCGTACCATCTGCATTATGACATTGCAAAAATTGCCAGCATTGGAGCATAACGAAATAGATGGTAATGCGCTGCTGCTCGGTGGCCATTTTTACCAAGTATTTTTACCACATTTTCTGTCATTCAAATTCAATTTTTAGTCAATATGTGGAGGTTTCAGTCTGTCATAAGAGACCCTGTCTTCCTGTGAGGTTTAGAGGGCAGTCACCTGAAACGCCCTTGAGGCCATTTTGTAGAGAGGAGCTGGCTGACATTTAGACAGACGGCTCTGTCTGTCAGTGTGTGTGTGTGTGTGTGTGTGCGCGCGGGTGTGTTTTCACTTGTTCTTGTTTGTGGGGTAAGTTGAAGTGACTCTCACTGCAGTCTGAACTTTGGCAGCATGTGTCTCCATCTATATCACTTCCAAACAGTCATCCCGCCCCCCTCCTCCCTGGCACTCTGGCTGCCTATAACCCCCCTCCTCCCTGGACCTCTGGCTGCCTATAACCCCCCCCCCCTCCTCCTCCAGTTGGTACATGTTAGCAGTTTTCACACCAATATATATTTTGGCGTTAAAGAAACAAAGTTTCTGTTTATGTGCAATACATTACCATTATGACATATCCTACTTAGTTATCTGTCACTGATTGAAGTTGGTAGGTGCATTTGAAAAGCGTATGGCCATTCAAATTGAATTCCCAATTGTAATGATAGATGGAGGGATCTGTTCATTGGCCACAGCAATATGTGTCCTTTTAAGATTATAAGTCCTGCAAATTCCCTGACAAAAAAATGTTGTGGCCATCAAAAATAATGAACAATTCGATTTGTCATTTTGCGAGACGTTGAATGGAATGGTTTACCGATTTCAACAAAAACAACGTCCTTTAACTTTTTAACCAACTGGGGAGAAAACTGCTGCTCTGTGTAACTGACCATTGTGCTGGTTGTCTGTCTTTTATCCTTTTGATGTGCAATGTGCGTCTTACACTGGTCTTTCCTCCTTTGTCCTTCTGTCTCCCTCTCTCTCTCTTCCCCATATTCTCCTTTTCCTGTCATTTTTGTGACCCTCCTCCCTTTCCTGGGACCCTGCCTCTCTCTCCTCTTGTTGACTCAGACCTGAAAGACATACACAACAATAAGCATAGATACTTGCTAGCCTCAGAGAACCAACGCCCTGGCCATTTCTCCACAGCCCCTATCGGCTCCCTGACAGCCTCGCCGTCCTCTGGCTCGCTCTGCAGCCTAGTTGGCCCACAGTCGGTCACCAGTATCCAGGAGCGCATCATGTCCACCCCGGGAGGGGAAGAGGCCATCGAGAGACTCAAGGTACAGTATCCCCCCCAACCCCAGTACTAGCTACACTGAACAAAAATATAAACACAATATGCAACAATTGAAAATATTTTTATTTATTTTTATTTCACCTTTATTTAACCAGGTAGGCTAGTTGAGAACAAGTTCTCATTTGCAACTGCGACCTGGCCAAGATAAAGCATAGCAGTGTGAACAGACAACACAGAGTTACACATGGAGTAAACAATAAACTAGTCAATAACATAGTAGAGAGAAAAAAATTATCTATATACATTGTGTGCAAAAGGCATGAGGAGGTAGGCAATAAATAGGCCATAGGAGTGAATAATTTCAATTTAGCAGATTAACACTGGAGTGATAAATGATCAGATGCACATGTGCAGGTAGAGATACTGGTGTACAAAAGAGCAGAAAATAAAATAAAAACAGTATGGGGCTGGGGTAGGTAAATTGGGTGGGCTATATACCGATGGACTATTTTACTGAGTTAGAGTTCATGTTATGAAATTAGTCAATTTAAATAGATTAATTAGGTCCTAATCTATGTATTTCACATGACTGGGAATACAAATGTGCATCTGTTGGTCATAGATACCTTTTTTAAATAAAAAGTTAGAAGCGTGGATCAGAAAACCAGTCAGTATCTGGTGTTTTCCGCATGCATTTTCCGCATGCAGACATCTCCTTCGCATAGAGTTGATCAGGCTGTTGATTGTGGCCTGTGGATTGTTGTCCCCGCTCTTCAATGGCTCTGGTCTGCGGTTGTGAGGCTGGTTGGACGTACTGCCAAATTCTCTAAAACGATGTTTGAGGCGGCTAATGGTAGAGAAATCAATTCTCTGGCAACAACTCTGGTGGACATTCCTGCAGTCAACATGCCAATTGCTCGCTCCCTTAAAACTTGAGACATTTGTGGCATTGTTGTGTGACACAACTTCACATTTTTGTGGCCTTATGTTGTCCCCAGCACAAGGTCCACCTGTGTAATGATCATGCTGTTTAATCAGCTTCTTGATATGCCACACCTGTCAGGTGGATGGATTATCTCGTAAAGAGGTGTTGTAAACAAATTTGTGCACAAAATTTGAAATATGCTTTTTGTGCGTTTTGTAACATTTATGGGATCTTTTATTTCAGCTCATGAAACATGGAACCAACACTTTACATGTTGCATTTTTATATTTTTTACATTTAAATTCCATAATTAAATGGCATTGAAATGGATGAGACCCCTAAACTATGTAAGGACATAAACAGTGGAACTAAACCAATATAGTCCCTAACATTTCCCACTTTTGTGAAAAGTGAAAAGATAGGAAGTCCAGAATTTCCCCATGTTCTTTGTCTGTTTCCTCAAATGGAAGTCCTCTGAAGATGTAAGAAACATGCATGGAGGGATTTAACATTAGTGTGAAAACTCAGCTTGGAAAAGTGCAGCAATTTTTGTTAAACAATGGATCTGTCCATTTGCTGTCAAGACCCTTTTGGAAAAGCGGCCCTCTTACTAATATCTTCCTCTCAAGCTATCAGTTTCAGCTGTTCTTTTATATCTTCCCTTGGCTTTCCCTCTCTCAGCCTCGTTCGCTGCTGATGAGGGAGCACATAGGATGGCAACATACAGCCATTACGAGCTGCAGTTTCCATGGCTACCGTGGTGCCAGTCTGTCATCCAATGACGTCGGGCGCCGACGCAGATGGGGAGGAAATAGGACCAAAATAGATCTGGTCTTCGTGGCCATTAAGCGTAAAAAGCGTCAGAAAATATCCTGAGTGCACACTGTGTGCTCATATTAGCACAGTGAAATAAATTGGTCATCAGGATCATATGTCTGCTCCTAGTCTGACATTCAACTGATAATAGAACTTAGTGTTGCCATGTGTCTTTGGGAGATTCATCTATCATAAGCATTGTGTAACTGAATATATTTAGCTGATTTCACGTGCCTCCCTCAAACAAAACATTTTGTAAAAGATGTTCATAATCTGCTGAATCTCCTTCCAGTGGCCCATCCATGAGCCGTATATGCGTCCCAAATGGCACTCTATTCCTTTTAGTGCACAACCTTTTCATTTGGGCCTTGGTCAAAACTAGTGCACTCTCAGGGAATAGGGTGCCTTTTGGGACGCAGGCATGGACTTTTTTATTTTGAGCCAAGGGACAGTGTCTGTATCCAGAACAACAGATGGTAGGGGTGTTAACCCTTGACAAAGGATGGAGTTGAATTTATTGGCTAATGGCCATACTTCCTGCTTTTAGAGCCAGATGGTCATGAGCAAGCCAGTGGTGCTAGTAGGGATGAACAAGGAGAGAATAACACAATGGCAGGACTAGGGAGCACATGACATTCCCAGGTTTTGGGTGTTTTGGCTTGACCCCCAGTTAAGTCTTGATATTCTCACCATAAGATTTTGTGTGAGTAAAGGTCTTCATGATATAGAACCTAATAAGGAGGTGATTTGTATCATATTAGATGAACTGAATAATAACAGTATGCTTCATGTATTCTTTTTCTTGCGACTCCCCAATCTGTCCTCAGGAATCTGAGAAAATCATTGCTGAGCTCAATGAGACCTGGGAGGAGAAGCTTCGGAAGACTGAGGCAATACGAATGGAGAGGTCAGTGGAGGGTCAAAGCCCTATGATGCCTTTTTGTTCGTCTGTCCTTTCAAATGAGACACTTTCAGTGAAAGGCTGTATCCCGATTCTCCACCCTTCTTCTGAAATGTGCCTTTTCTGTCTGTCTCCCTCTCACCTTATCCATCTGTCACACTCTCCTTTCAGTGTGCTTCTTTATTCCTTTCTTTCTTTCCTCTGAAAATAGAAGCATGTTTAAGGGACAGGAAGGAAGACAGAATATATACAAATTTGCTCATCCACTGATGTATGTCAGGAGGAGACAATTGTTTGGTTTGTATTTCATTGCGTGACAACTTTAGTTGATAGAATGCTATCACAAAGCGTAATCATTGTAAAGATGAACACGAGCACCCAAACACTTAATGACCTATACTGAGGACGTACCCAATACACATTCCTATATGTCTCTATGTATTGTGTGATCAGTATGCATCTTCCTGCAAGTGCCGCATTCTATCTCTTTAAAGTAACACAAATTAAAATTTCTAGCGACAATTTATTGCATGGTGGTGATAACGTTTTCAGTTCAGATTATACTGTAAAGAATGTAACAAGCCCCACCACCAATGTAATAAGGGACACATGGACATGTTTCTAACGTCACTCTCTCCTCTAGGGAAGATGTGTTTCTAACGTCACTCTCTCCTCTAGGGAAGATGTGTTTCTAACGTCACTCTCTCCTCTAGGGAAGATGTGTTTCTAACGTCACTCTCTCCTCTAGGGAAGATGTGTTTCTAACGTCACTCTCTCCTCTAGGGAAGATGTGTTTCTAACGTCACTCTCTCCTCTAGGGAAGATGTGTTTCTAACGTCACTCTCTCCTCTAGGGAAGATGTGTTTCTATCGTCACTCTCTCCTCTAGGGAAGATGTGTTTCTATCGTCACTCTCTCCTCTAGGGAAGATGTGTTTCTATCGTCACTCTCTCCTCTAGGGAAGATGTGTTTCTAACGTCACTCTCTCCTCTAGGGAAGATGTGTTTCTAACGTCACTCTCTCCTCTAGGGAAGATGTGTTTCTAACGTCACTCTCTCCTCTAGGGAAGATGTGTTTCTAACGTCACTCTCTCCTCTAGGGAAGATGTGTTTCTAACGTCACTCTCCACTCTCTCCTCTCCTCTAGGGAAGCCCTGCTGGCAGAGATGGGCGTGGCTATCCGTGAGGATGGCGGCACTCTCGGGGTCTTCTCTCCTAAAAAGGTAAAAGGATATGTGCCATACCGGGGCATTATGAAAGCAGTAGTTTTTTTAACTTGCTACACCAGCGTGAGCAGAGCGCAAGCCACTCCATCTAGTGTTCTTGGTTTGAGCCGCGAGTCAAATTCTTAAAAATAGAACCAGAGCGCTGCTTATGCCCATGTTTCATTGAAATCAATGGGGGCGTCTCGCGCTCTGCAAAAGTTACGTCTAGTGTAGCAGGCAGTGTCAATTCCAGTTATTTCAGGAAGTGTACTGAAATTCCAATTATTTTCAATTACGAAAATTTTGAATTTAGTTTACTTTCTGAATTTACTGGAATTTTAATGGAATTGACCCCAACCCAGCAGCAGACCTGTTAGACATTTCAGGATAGAGATTACCATCTATTTAACACACAGCGATACTGGCGTGTCCGATATCTGTCTTGCCTACTACTTACTAAAACTACTTACTGTGTAATAATCGTACTCCATGTTGTTTAGAGCGTACTGTTTAGTAAAAAATTAATGCAGTAAGCAACAAATATCAACATACTAGGCTCACCCATCCTGAGAATGCATCATTTCAAGTGCAATTGCGTTGATTCCCGCTATTTGTTAATTTGGGTACAGCGCATCCCCTTGTCTCATTATCAGCTGTTGTCAAACACATGTGAGTGTAGAAAGACTGTTCTCTTCCTCAACAGTATGCAGCCAATTCTACTAGGTGAAAGGCCGAAATGAGTATAGCATCCTGGCATTTAAAGCATACCGGAGTTTCGAAGTTTAACATACTATAAAACTTTAAATTGTCTGCATACATAAAATGCCTAATATTTAGAATGCAAGTATGGGTGTTCGGCCACTGTCTCTAGTACTACACTACCGTTTTCCCATTGTTGCTTCTTTCCATTTCTGTGTCATTTCTTTCCAGAGCCATCCCTCAGCTCTCACTTGCTCTTCCATACATTCCTTTATTTTCATTATTGTTTTTCCCCCATTCCCTTCTTATCTGCTTCCTCCATATGGTAATGTTTAGATGGGCCCTGAAAGGCCCAAGTCCTTGTTTGACGAGGACTTTGATTGTTTTTCAACTAAACAGGTTTGTGAAATCAAATCTACATATTGATTTCTACCGCTCCCCCGCTAGATAATCCAAATGATAGCCCCTGACACACCCCGTAGAGAGTGACCCAGGTTTAGCATTTGTAGAGCTTAGTAATGAATCAAAATGGCTGTGGCCTTGTATCCTCCTCAGCAAGATCACACATGTACTGCTATTGTATTCGAGCATTATTTGATTTGAAGAGAAGTATTATTTATTGATCTACACCACGGTGATGTATTTGTGTAATAACCTTGAAAACCGCTTTCTAGAATGTGGCCATAGTATTGCTAGTAGAGTTTACTAGCATCTGTCATACTGTATCAATGGTCTGTTTACAAGGTTGTAGAACATTCAGGTAGAAATGTATTGTATAGAACAGTTATGATTGTCTGTCATGAGTCATGTAGAATAGGGAATGGTCGGCTCTGTTCGTTCCATTTCACTGAAAGAATCCACCCATGATAGATGCTCATACAGCCACAGCCTTAACATGAGAAGGTCCATTCAGTCTGTTAGCTCTTTGCATGGGGAAGCCTTCTGTGCCTGACAGACATGTTGAAATCACAGCCCTATCCACGTCATCTCTGTGAAGAGGACTAAATTGTCAGTCGTCCAGGCCTCACTCAATCCGTCAGCTCCTCAAACCGATTGACGCTATAGAGACAGACGGGGCTTATTGAGTAATGGTTGAAGAATCTGACTGTACACCTCTGCACTCCCCTCTCCCTCCTACCACCATCTCCCCCGCACAGGCAGGCAGCTTTCACAAGTCAGGAATGAAAAGAACAACAAGTGCTCTCGTCAGTGGAGTCACGATTGAGAGGGAGATTAGATTAGTCATCTCTGCCACATCGGCTGTAACGAACGCGACTGCCCATTGAAGCAAATTCATTTGATATCAGAAAATCCCCTCTTATGACTTTGAAGCTCCCCCTTCTCCTAGGACTTTAAACCCTCCTTCACTGCTAGTTTTGTTTTCCTTCATTTCACTAATTTCTTTCCTCCGTCCACTTTCTCTCATTTTCACCTGCTGCCTCTCCATTGGTTAGCTTTTCGTAGAGAGACCTTGTGAGGCCTTGTATGCTGACTTGCTTGCTAATGGGGTATTTTCCCCCAAGAAGGTTGGTGGCTCAGTGATGCTTACTGTAGCATTGATGTGTTTCTAGTGGTGTCTATTAGACAAAGGTTCAAATAGTTGTCATTTTCTTTCAAAAACAAGCTCAATAACTACGCTTGATTGAGCTTGCCTGGCACAATGTACTAGGCCTAAAAGTGAAAATTCCTCACATCCAGCAATTCAGGCAGGCACATTCAAACGCATCAAAATGATTTGAAAGAAGACAAGAAAAAAACTTTTGAGCCCAGGTCTGGTGTATATCGTGAAACTAGACTTTAGAACTCGTGAGTATGTTATTGACATTGTCTTTTTCATTCCACTTTCATAAAGGGGTATTAATTAATTAATTTGTATCAATCATGCAGATGTGACCTTAATATACCTATGAAATGTGATTTCCTGAATTTTTCTGATTCACACGTATTACTGGTGCAAGTACTGTATGTGAACAGTGTCTTACTCTTGAACTCCACTCAACTCTCCGTCTCACTAGACCCCTCACCTGGTCAACCTGAACGAGGACCCACTGATGTCAGAATGTCTGCTGTATTACATCAAAGACGGAATCACAAGGTAACTCAGCGGAACACAGTAGGGAGAAGTTGCCCCATAGACACTGATCTTGGGTCACTTTTGCATTTTTTCCGATCAATGGTTAAGGTGTTTGGGAGGGGAAGCTGATCCTAGGATAAACTTCACCCCGGAGCCAGAGGAGCACTGACGCTTCACAGTGGAATGCTGTGTAGAAGCTACTGCAAAACATTTTAATCAAAGATTTTTTTGTTCTCGCACATCTAACTTTTCCAGTTCCCCCCCTCCCTATGTTTGGCCTGAAAGATGGCATGTCATCTGCCTTTGGTCACCAGCGTATTTGATTTGTCTCGAGTCAAATCCCTTACCTCTGGCTCTCCTTTCCCACACAGTAGTCTTCCTATAAAGTATTAAGTTACCTCAGTACCTGAGGTGACAATAATGAGTAACAGGAGCCTAGATGAAACGACATGAAGCACCTCAGAGGAGGTAAAACCCTGTTGAAAGCAAACATTTTAAGCCATAGCTTTTGGTTGTCACCTGCTAGTTAAAATGGTTGCCTGCTCTGACACTCAGTCACAAAATGTCCTCCCTCACTTGTGCCGACAGGGTGGGCCAGGCGGACACTGAGAGACGGCAGGACATCGTTCTGAGCGGAGCCCACATCAAAGAGGAGCACTGCATCTTCCGCAGTGAGCGGAACGCCAATGGAGACGGTGAGAGAAACCACGTGGGGCTTTGTCACTGTGAATCAGTGAAGCGTCGTGCTGCCAAGTGTCTGCATGGGCTCAAGTGTGGCTGCATGAGGAGGTTTAGAAAATGTTTGTGGCCAGAAGATGGACATTACACCTCAGTTTCAGTAAATTCTTCTGGCAAATGATATTTCTGTATGTTTACAAATGGTTGTCTGCTAAAATAAATAAACACCCTGGATCGCTGAAGCACCTTGTAAAGAAGAGGCCGCCATTTCCTCACCAGGCCCAACCAATACCACTGGGCAGAGTCAGGCATTCATATTAGAAGCATTATTCAGATTTGTTGGTATAGGGATTAATACTGTTCGCTGTATTGATGTTTTTTTGTCTCCAGTGGTTGTCCTGATGGTGCCTTGTGAGGGATCGGAGACCTATGTCAACGGCAAGCGAGTTGGAGCGTCAGTGCAGCTTCGCTCAGGTGTGTATTCCCCACAGCTGCATATGCAGTTGTATTTCATGAAGCGTTTTCAGGAATGTTCTCTCTTCATTTGCATGTAAAGTGAAGGATCTTCACATTGACATCTTCTCCACTGATAGAAATAGACTGGAGAAGGTGTTGACGTGAATTGCCATTCAATGACAGGAATTCCTGAATCTCTTACTACTTGGCTTTTGAGCTCAATGCCTGTTTTGTTTCGACCTTGCGCACTCCCTCTTGTCACAGGAAACCGTATCATCATGGGAAAGAACCATGTGTTTCGGTTCAACCATCCGGAGCAGGCGAGGGCCGAGAAGGAGGAGAAAGAGAAGGAGACCCCAACAGCAGAGACCCCAGTAGAGCCAGTGGACTGGACCTTTGCCCAGAGAGAGCTACTGGAGAAGCAGGGCATCGACATGAAGCAAGAGATGGAGAAAAGGTATGTACAGGACCGAATACAGTCATGTTGATCTCATGGACTGTCAGTCCTGGCATACTTAGCTTAGTCTATGACTTTGAGTGATTACGTTTCCTTAACTAGCCCCATCCCTTGTATTTGTACCAAACCACGTGGCAGAACTGCCGTTGAGCTGAAACGCAGAGACAGGATTGTGTCTTTAGAAGGGGGGACTTTGAGAGGTGGATAGCTTCCACTCACTGAGAGTTTGAGGCCTATACTTTGTTCAATGGCGAAGCATGTTTTTGAATAATTGTGTATACATACAATAGGATTTAATTTGTGTGTTTCATTCATTCTAGATTGACTGAGATGGAGATCTTGTACAAAAAAGAGAAAGAGGAGGCGGACCAACTTCTGGAACAGCAGAGACTGGTGAGCCTTGAAACATTTAGCAAATTAACTTCTCTATAACCTGTAGATTAATTCAGTTTTTTTTGTGGGGGGGCCACAAAATACCTGAGTTTTGTTTTTGTGTTGAGATTAAATGAAATGTGCTACAGGATACAAAGTTATAGCATGGTTTTCCTATAATAACCTTGTGGATAGTTCATTTTGATAGCTAGTTTTGTCATTAGACATTATTTTCCCTGTTTGATCTGTTGAAGTCTGACTAGCACTAATTTCTCACTGCTGACACCTTTTGAGACACTTCTATTGTATGTGCGTGTGTGTGTGAGTGAAGAAGAGAAGCACTTACTTTTACTTAGCATGTCTGTTCCTCTTGCATGGGAGTGTGATTCCACTATCTGGTCTGAGATAGGGAAGAGCAAAGCCTTTGCCCCTTGACTTCTGATTTCGACCAACTTGCTGAAACAATTTGATTCAGAGAGAATTATATTGCAAAGCATTTTTCCCTGTTCCAAATCCTTATTTTCACTCTTGTGTCTTCTAGGTTTGAACTGAACCTTGCAAAACAGAATTTTTGTAAATTAATTGTTGGCTTTGTATTTTTTATTATGACCTCAATTCAAATGAATTTAATTAATCAAGTACCAACTCATTGGCTCAACAAAATTACAGTACAATTGCCAGTGATCTAGCTTTGGTAACGCTTTACTGCTTTTGCATGGTTCATGTTTTGTAGCATGTTTTCTTCACTTCCTTTCCCAGGCTAAGTTGCAGAGATATACAGTTAAACTGGTCAACGATGTGGCTACTGTGGAATGTCTTGGTTTAGACTTCTATTCTAGTTTTTTGCTGTTTTGTGTTGAGTTTCTATGCTCTTCAATGCAGTTGCCGATATGTACAATGCATTGTGATAACCAAGAGTCCTGCTGTAGTACTTTTTGAAGGCTAGCGACAATGTGGTTTCTCATTGACTTCTTTTGTCACTTCCTTATGCTAGCCTCACCTGTGCCTTTTGTAAAGCACACTGAGGACATATCTCAACTGAATTATCAGTGCTCGGGTTTTAATCAACGAATCACTAAAAATACTTTAATTCTCTGGTGGTTTGATGAGCATAACTACAGACGTATGATATTCAGACTCCTACTGCATACACGTATTTGTACACCTATTTCCAACCAATGTCTCTAGTCGCAGATACAGTCATCAACTTCCTGTTCTCTCTGGTTGTGATCTGTAATGTACTTTGTCTACCAAAATGAGAAACTGCATTTTCTTCCAACTAACGTCTTCCGTGAAGTGGATGCATTAACACTTAACCTCACTTCTGTCTGTCCTCTCTACTGGCTTTCCAATAAAACTGCAAGACTACTTTTGTCCTCTCAACCACTGCTAACACTAGAGCAACTCTAAAACCAACTCTAAATCTTCTTTCACGTGGACCTCGAATGGGGAAAGGCTACCAAAATGTGTCTGCCTTTTTTTTGCATGCCTTTGTAGCATGTTTGGGATCCCGCTTTCAAGTGCCCATATCGTCAATTATGAAGAGGAAATAGAACACAACAAATCAGATCAACACCTGTCCCCCTTTTTCTGTTCATATTCTGTATCTAATCATGATAGTCATGCTTTACGTTTACTTTTAATATCAATATGCAACATTGGGAATGATATTGGCCTACCTGATCGTACATTTTCTAAGTACAATTTTGTAGATAATGTATGAAATATTTCCCCATTTCAAAATATGAGAGCTCTCCGCAGAGGTTACTCCTGATGGTAACATCTGCAAAAGAGTGTTGTTCCAGCACTAGAACATGCATAAGAAAGTTACATCCAAGAAATAAGCAAAGCATTCTATATAAATCCATATAATTTTACACTAACGAGCACAATTTTATAGGATTCTTCTGAATTCACTTATTAGCCTGAGGCCAGAACCAATGCGCAAACCAAGGTCTTAGATCTATAAAAAGAAAGTCAATGGAAGCCACTGTCAGTATTAGGTTTTTGTTTAAGCTGGTTTGTCCCTGAATTTGATGAATGATTTCTTCCTAGACTTATTTTTCTGGGCATGGAAAGTGCATGTCCTCAATTTGTCATACATCTTGTATAATTATGATGTATGCGAAAGTTTGAGGGTGTTTTTAATCTGACCAAAAAGTATATTGTTTTACACTGAAAATGGTTAGAAAAACATATGCAGATGTAGAAAATGAGTAATTTATATAAATTTAAATCCTACCCAAAAACACCCCGTGGCAATAGAAGTTCCCATGTTGCATATTCATACTTGTATCCTTTCCTTTTTTTAAAAGCCATCCTTCCTCTTTTTTGATTTCCCATTTTAATTTCTTCATTTTGTTGGGAACCTCTTTGGTTTGTTTCCTGTTTTTGTTTTTTCAAGGATGGCGACTCTGATAGTGGCGATGACTCAGATAAGAGGTCTTGTGAGGAAAGCTGGAGACTGATCACCTCCCTGAGGGAAAAGCTGCCTCCTAGCAAGCTGCAGTCCATAGTCAGAAAGTGTGGCTTGCCCAGCAGTGGGAAGCGTCGGGAGCCTGTGAAAATGTACCAGGTTCCCCAGCACCGACGCATCACCAAGGATGCCAAGTGGGTCACCATCTCGGACCTGAAGATCCAGGCAGTGAAGGAGATCTGCTACGAGGTGGCCCTCAACGACTTCCGCCACACACGCCAGGAGATAGAGGCCCTGGCCATCGTCAAGATGAAGGAGCTGTGCGCCGCCTACGGCAAGAAGGACCCCAACGAGCGGGACTCGTGGCGGGCTGTGGCCAGGGACGTGTGGGACACGGTCGGGGTAGGCGACGAACGCATCGAGGATGTTCTCACCAACGGTAATGGGGGAAGAGGCGGAGGGGGAGCAGGTGTGGTGGCTGACCCCATGGATGACCTCAAGGTGCACATTGACAAGCTGGAGGACATTCTGCATGAGGTGAAGAAGCAGAACAACATGAAGGATGTGGAAATCCGTGCCCTCAGGAACAAGATGGTCAAGATGGAGAAAGTCCTGCCACTCATCACCCCAGAGTGTCAGACTTCCAGCCCGCCTACCACCAGCCCCCCTGCTAGCGCCCCCAGAACCCCTAGTCCTCGAGAGGGCCGACCCCTGGTGCAGGCCGAAGGGGAGGAGGGCGAACTGCAAACTGCGGGTGACGACTCCACCCTCCGCCGGGGCCATATGCGCTGGATGCGGCAGGAGCAGGTGCGCCTGAAGAGTCTCCAGCAGCAGGAGATCACCAAGCAGCTTCGCCGGCAGAGCGGCCCCCACCGCTTCATCCCGCCGGAGGACCGCAAGCTCCGCTTCCCGTTCCGAAGCAATCCCACGCACCGCAACTCCTGGAGTCCCGGCACCCACATCATCATCACCGACGAGCGGGTCATTGAGCTGAAGGTGCCAAAAGAGGCCTTTGAAGAGGAGGAGGGGGGGGGTCAGGTGCAGGCTGAGGAGGGGGGAGAGCCCGGAGAGAGAATGGCGACTCCTGTTATTCAAGCAACCTACCCCCAACAGCCGAGCCCATCCCCGCAGCCACGCAGATGTAAAGACTTGGAGCAGGGCCCAAGCCAAGGCCAGGGCCAGAGACAAAGCCATAGAAACCACCAGCATCAGCAGTCCCATGAACGAAGCCGCAGCAACTCCTTCAACCACCGCCGAAATTCTGGTTCTATGGACCGCCGAAACTATGGTTCCATGGACCGCCGATCCTCCGGCTCCATGGAGTCCTTGCAGTACTCTGATAAGTGCAGGAAGCAGCAGCAGGCCTTCTATCAACCCCGGCACCACTACCAAAACCAACAGGCCCAACAACCCCAACCACACCACCAACAGCCCTGCCACTACAACAGCATGCCCTATGGCGCCAACACCAACTTCACTAGTTACCAGAAATATCCACAAACTGACCAAGTCAACCATCAAAGCAATTTTCAGGCACCACCTCGAATGCGCAGGCAAATGTCTGCTCCTAATCTGAAGGATCTGAAGGCTAGCCGAGAGACGACAGTGTGAGATGGGGCTAGTGGGAATGAGGAATTCTGTACTTTGGTAGACAAACACATTACAGATCACAAAACCTCAGAATAATTGTCCACAGTGAGACAAACAGCTAGAACTGTTACTCTTTTTGCACTTGAACGGTGTGTTGGTTGATCCAAATTTCAATGGTATGTGTATAACGAAAGCACAATTGACCATTTCAATTGCATAATCTATCTATGCCCTTCCTCCTGTATCCGTTGTGCTGCACTGGTTGCTATTTCAACATATGCAAATGAGGAGAGCTGTTGTAAGGAATCAAAGCCAACACAAGATAATGGGACAATTTAAATAATGATAAATCATCATACATTTTTTATTTGTTCAGACAAATTATTTTCATGGTTGATCATCTGCGTTTTACACTGTTTGCAGTTTTAGTTTCGGTTTATAATGAATGTTATTTTAGCTATTATAAAGATTAACCCTTGGCTAGGGAAAACAGGGTTGTTTCTAAATCCTTAGTTCAAACCCTTTACCTTGGTGTCTACAAAGTGCCCAACATTTACAGTCAAACAGTATTTACTCTGTTCTTTACGAAACCCAACTCCAGGAAAAATAACAAACATTCTCACCCTTTTATTTAATTTGGTACACTAACCGGATCTGCCAAGTGTACATTTACAATGTTTGTTATATCATTTCAGGACAGTAAGTGTTCTATCATAATTTACCATGTCACATTTCAAAGGTTTTTACATTGACCTGTTGTTATTATCGATATGAAAGTTAGCAGCTAATTAAGCTACACATCAAAGTGACTGTGTAATACAATATAATCTGTATGTAAATTAGATGATGCATTCATTGTGAATTAATTTACTGTGCACAACCAACACTTGACTGCCTTTTGAAAATGAATGAAGACTGTTCGAATGGAATCAAAGAAGTGCCTTAATGATTCACTAACACGTCATTAACATTGCTCTGCATTTACAATCTGGTATCAAAGACCTTCATTGGCTCGGTCTCCCTATAACTTTTTGATTCAGTTTTAGCACTTGCCTACAGAACGCATACTAAATGAATACCTTAAATGTCCCTATACTTGTAACCACTAGTGCTGAAAATGTACCAAATTAACGAGATTGGGGAGACAATGCCTTATTATTCCTTTTGGCCACCATGAGTAAAACAATGTAAGCCTCTTGTCTTCATAGTTAGTGTAAATGAAAGGAAACAGGTATTTTTACTTAAGATATGCGACTGCCACCGTACATTGTATTTACAAAACTCAATTGCACTTCCTTAAGTCATGAAGAAGTTGTACTCTCAATCGTATTACAAAAAAGTGAGAGAATATGGACAGATCTGTCTAAAGCACCGTTTTCTTTTGTACTCTATTGTTTGAGTTGTAGATGTTGATTTAATGAGATCTAGCGGAACATCGTTCTGTTAAGACCAACTGCCACACATTGAGTTTAAAAGCTAGGGTCTTGCTTTTCCCACGGGATGTCTTCTATGTACAGTACTAAAACCGGCTGTGTCCCAAATGGCACTCTATTTCCTCCTTAGTGCACAACTTTTGATCATTGGAGTCTGTTCAAAAGTAGTGCACTATGTAGGGAATAGGGTGCCATTCGGGAAAGCGCCTGTGGATTCTGGGTAATGTATTAGATTGCCATTTATTTATCTCTGGTTCAGTGACTCAGACCCACAAAATGCAGCTTCTTAGGGAGAGGATGTCCAACCAAGGGTTACCATGGTTTCAAAAGACTCACCCTCAACTTGGGAGTAACAGAAAGAATGAAAGTCTTTGCATATTGCATATTTCAGGAGAAGCGTCCATGTCCAATTGGATTTGACCCAAACATGTGATTTCATAAATTGTGGACTAGTAAATTTGTAAATCTCACTTTCTACTGTTGTAAATACATGACACATTGAATGCCATTTCCATCTGTAAAGAATGGATTATGTACACATCTTGTTCGGTTTCCCACACATTCATTCTTAAGGATTAGTTTAGCGATTAGAACACCGCCCTGAAACAATTTATCTGATACCATGCATTTATCTCTATCAATTACACTGTGTAAACGCTGTTAACAGACTTCAAATGAGATAATTATTGCCTCATGAGTTTGCCACTGATGCTGTTAGTCGACTCTTCACTTCTGAGTGATTTAAGTATTCTTATCTCCTATACCTTAATAGCTTACTTCGCTGCCTATCCCTGAAGAGAACCTTGTGATTTCCAAATGCAATGGCCAACGCCGATCTCTACATGACTTTCTTTAAAGAAAACATTTAATTCAGGATGCTTAGAGATTTGTGATATCCATTGGCCTATCTGAGCTACAGTATGTTATTGATAACTGTAGATAACAGAATAATATAAAGTTCTCAAAATACTATTTACTCTACCTTTGTGTGTAACGCAAACCAAATGGCAAAAATCTATAGGACATTTTCTTCAACCATTTGCTTTCTTCACATTTAAAAAGTGCTCTTGCTTCTATGACTATTTTGCATGTCTTCAAGTCAATGTTCCAATAAATAATGTTATTTAACGCATGCATCCGGTGCTGACAGCTTCTCAAAATATTACCTGGAGAGCTGGAAAAGTAGTCAATGAAATGGACAATGTACAGCTATATTGTTCTTTTGAAATATATGTTATGTTAGTGTCTGGTCAGTGTTGTTAGTCGATCTGAATATGATATGAAGTGCCTCGATATGGCTGTGTATCAAGTTGTTGTCACGTAAAAGGCTAGTACTTTGTGCAAAAAATATTGGAATTTCATTGTTCACAGGTTTTATCAAGGATATAATACATACGTTTGTGTTGCTGGAGATCTATTTTCGAAGTATGACTGAAATAAAATGTTACAAATGCAGTTACAGATGCAGGCCTTTGCTTGGTGTTCAACTTTGTTTACTTAAAATAATCTTACTGGTTTCCCCCCCAAAAATCTAACATTTCTCAAAGGCCAAGCAGCCTCGTGTGAATTGATATTGAACATTTGGCTGTACGTTAAATAAGATCTGAGGGAGGGATCTCATGATACTCCGTATCAGCATACTATTAAGTATCATGGCATGAAAACAAAGCATGAAGAGGATTGAAATTGCTGAGGAATACAGTTCTACTGTTGGAAACAAGCAGCCTGAGGTTGTCATCCACACACTAGCTAGATTTCCATCCAGTTTGCGACAGATTCTCATGTGAATATTTTAAAATCAGTATAAAGAAAAGATGCCATTTTTTTCCCACCAAACGGACTTGTTACCGAAACAAATCAGTGCGTGATTTAAGTAGTGCCCACAAAATGTACTTTTTCGCTTAAATTTACATGTGCCGATTAAAAATTAAATGCGTTTACATCCCATTTTCAACTGATCGTTTTGTTGCAAACTGTTGAGTTAAATAGCAAATGTGCCTACTCTGATTTTGGTTAGTGCACTCCAGCTACAGTTCGCAGTGTGGGTAGACTGTGCCGCCAGGTATGCTAGTCTACATGACGAGATTATTATGGATACGAGCGAGAGTAGCATCCATAATCATTTCACCAGAATAAGACCATCTATTTATTGGAAAACTGCACTTTCACCACCCTGTGCAGTTCATTATTGATTTAATCTGTAGCCTAATAAACTGCATGGTTTCCCGATTCGTAGTGGGAAGACCACACACAATATCATCACGTGACACCAGGTTTACTTAAATATGAGGGTTGTTATATCAATATTTGCGCATAAAGGCGTTTCCACCGCCATTTCTCACATATGACCTTTTACCGACACAAAAAGATTCCACCATGTCGAACGAACACATGATCTGGCTGTATTTATAAAATTGTTCCCGAAACTTCCAGTTTCCATAACAGCTGTTGTGATTTTATTTTGTACGGTATGACTTTACTTGCATAAAAACTGTGGGTGGAAACATGGTTACTGTTATATAAAGCACATTCTATATGACCATATACTACTGTATGTTCCGTCTTGTTTGTGTTTTCGAGTATCAGAAAAACATTTATCTTAATCTAATGACCTCGGTAGTTCATAAATGAATGTCCACAACAGTTATCCATTTCTTGAACGAAATGGTTAATTGACCCAGAACTCAAACAGGCTACTGTTAAGACGTAGTTTACGCCAAATAAATCAACAACCAGTATCTTAACTCACTGCACTGTAAGAGTAGAGTAGTCATGATTTAGGCATACACAGTTCAGGCTCCAGTACTTGAATTGATGAAGGCTGATTTAAAAAAAAATGTAACTGTGGTTTATGTTTAGAATTCAAATTGCATAGCATGATACATCACACAAAGGACTACACATTGTCTTCATAATTAGAATACTATGTGTTAGCCATGCCCTGCGATTACCACAAAATAGTGCTTTTGGGTTTGTTTTTACAAAATACACTAAGTAGGTGCAGTCTAAAATAATGATATTCAAAAAAAGTTTTTCCCAAAGAAAGTTCATTCATTCTATTACTCATCCAAAACTACCTCTATTTGGTTGAGGTTGGGTGTTTGTGGAGGCCAGGTCATCTGATCCAGCACTCCATCTCTCGCCTTCGATAGAAATAGCCCTTACACTGCCTGGAGGTGTTTTGGGTCATTGTCCTCTTGAAAAACAGATGATAGTCCCACTAAGCACAAACCAGATGGAATGGCGTATTGCTGCAGAATGCTGTGGTAGCCATGCTGGTTAAGTGTGCCTTGAATTCTAAATAAAGCACAGACAGTGTCACCAGCAAAGCACCCCCACACCATCACACCTCCTCCATGCTTCACGTTGGGAACCACACAAGCATCCGTTCACCTACTGTGTCTCACAAAGACATGAAGGTTGGAACCAAAAATCTCAAATTTGGACTCATCAGACCAAAGGAAGTATTTCTATCGGTTACTTGAACTCTGTGACGCATTTATTTGGGCTGAAATTTCAGAAGCTCGTAACTCAAATGAACTTATCCTCTGCAGCAGCGGTAACTCTGGGTCTTCCTTTCCTGTGGCGGTCCTCATGAGAGCCAGTTTCATCATAGTGCTTGATGGTTTTTGCGACTGCACATGAAGAAACTTTAAAAGTTCTTGACATTTTCCAGATTGACTGACCTTCATGTCTTAAAGTAATGGAGTGTCATTTCTCTTTGCTTATTTGAGCTGTTCTTGCCATAATATGAACTTGGTCTTTCACCAAATAGGGCTATCTTCTGTATACCCTCCCTATTTTGTCACAAGACAACTAATTGGCTCAAATGCATTAAGAAGGAAGAAATTCCACAAATGAACTTTTAACTAGGCACACCTGCTAATTGAAATTCATTCCAGGTGTCTACCTCATGAAGCTGGTTGAGAGAATGCAAAGTGTGCAAAGCTGTCATCAAGGGTAGGGTAGCTACTTTGAAGAATCTCAAATGCATAAAATATATTTGGATTTGTACAATTCTTTATAGTTTACATGATTCCATGTGTTATTTCATAGGTTTAATGTCTTCAATTATTCTACAATGTAGAAAATAGTAAAACATTTCAACAATGTAGAAAATAGTAAAACATTTCATTAAAACCCTTGAATGAGTAGGTGTGTCCAAACTT
Source organism: Oncorhynchus kisutch (assembly GCF_002021735.2). Classification (NCBI taxonomy): domain Eukaryota; kingdom Metazoa; phylum Chordata; class Actinopteri; order Salmoniformes; family Salmonidae; genus Oncorhynchus; species Oncorhynchus kisutch. The sequence goes on along the minus strand of NC_034190.2, from coordinate 61,092,850 downwards.
TTGACTGGTAGTGTGTGTGTGTGTACAGACGCCTCACGTCTGTACACTATTCATTAAATAGTACCCGCAAAACACCAGTCTCCTTGTCAACAGTGAAGAGGCGACTCTGGGATGCTGGCCTTCTAGGCAGAGTTGCAAAGAAAAAGCCATATCTCAGACTGGGAAATAAAAAGAAAAGATTAAGATGGGAAAAAGAACACAGACACTGGACAGAGGAACTCTGCCTAGAAGGCCAGCATCCCGGAGTCGCCTCTTCACTGTTGACGTTGAGACTGGTGTTTTGCGGGTACTATTTAATGAAGCTTCCAGTTGAGGACTTGTGAGGCGTCTGTTTCTCAAACTAGACTCTAATGTACTTGTCCTCTTGCTCAGTTGAGCACCGGGGCCTCCCACTCCTCTTTCTATTCTGGTTAGGGCCAGTTTGCGCTGTTCTGTCAAGGGAGTAGCACACAGCATTGTACCAGATCTTCAGTTTTTTGGCAATTTCTCGCATGGAATAGCCTTCTTTTCTCATAACAAGAATAGACTGACGAGTTTCATAAAGTGCTTTGTTTCTGGCCATTTTAAGCCTGTTATCGAACACACAAATGCTGATGCTCCAGATACTCAACTAGTCTAAAGAAGTCCAGTTGTATTGCTTCCTTAATCAGAACAACAGTTTTCAGCTGTGCTAACATAATTGCAAAAGTTTTCGAAGGTTTTCTAATAATCAATTAGCCCTTTTAAAATGATAAACTTGGATTAGCTAACACAATGTGCCATTGGAACACAGGAGTGATGATTGCTGATAATGGGCCTCTGTACACCTATGTAGATATTCCATTAAAAATCAGCCGTTCCCAGTCATTTACAACATTAACAATGTCTACACTGTATTTCTGATCAATTTCATGTTTTTCGATGGACAAAAAATGTGCTTTCTAAGTGACCCCAAACTTTGAACGTGTGTGTGTGTGTGTGTGTGTGTGCATGTGTATATATATATATATTTCTATATCTATATATATCTTCCTAGTATCAAGGAAACAAAACATTTAACTCTGCCTTAATGTTGGAAACAAACACATTTATGTTTTCATCCAGAGACACTTACATTTATTTTCCATGCTGTAGCACGCAAAATATTACGTAGAGCAGGTTTTTAAAGGACAGAGTTTGGGCTTCATGTTTTCATTACTTTCATTACAGTATAACATCCAACATTGAGTCTGTTTCTGCCTATTGGTGGGTAGTGCAGAGGGTGTGTGTGTGTGTGATATGAAAGGTGACATTGTTCCCCAGAAGACACTGAACAAAAAGCATGATGTCATCGGGACAACTGTCTCCTGCATGAACGACACCCCTCATTGGATGACACTAGACTCCGTTTCAACCAACTTCTCCAAACTACCAACCTCTTAGATACTTTAATGAATCAGTTTGAGTGCCAAATGAATGTTATTTTAATTGTCACTTTGTGTTAGCATTACAGTTGCTAGGTTAGACGGTGAAATGGTTATGAAGATGAAATGTATCTCATGAAAATCGACGGTGTGTGACTCAAAAGCTTACCCCTCTCATCCCTTTTCCCCATTAGCCTGGTTCACACGAAGGGCTAAACCAAGCAGACTAGGACTGAGCTGGCCTGGTTAGGTATCAACCATGGTTGCTGGAAAATATAATGCGAAAGGGAAACATCTGAGCCAGCATAGTTTGTTTGGTCCTATAGGGTGAATCAGGCAACCATCTATATTGATCCCCGCAAGACATGCTAGCTCTGTCATGGTTGTGGTGTTGTTGTTAATGATGGTGGTGGGGGTTTGGCCCACCTTCTGTCCTCCCGTCCTGTCTGTCCATTGGCTGACGGGCGGTGTCCGTTCTCTCCTCTCTGCCGTGCTGTGCAGGTCTATGAGAGCAAGTTGCAGGAACTTCAGAAACAGGTGGAGACCTGTTCACTGGCTGTGGAGACGCCCGATGAAGAGGAAGATGAAGAGGAAGAAGAGGAGGGTGCGTTCTTTCAATCATGGAATAGAACAAGGAATAGAATTTCGCTACTGTTCATGAACCAGGGACCATATTCATCAAGCATCTCAGAGTAGGAGTGCTGATCTAGGAAGAGGTCTCTCCTGTCCATGTGATCTTGTGCATTTGAACTCTGAGATGCTTCTTGAATACAGGCCCAAAAAGCCATTTCAATTAGTTAAATTGAACTTTTTTAATGTGGCCCTGTACTGCACCTGTGTTCTTTTCATGAGCAAAATGTGTGTTGTCATGTTGACTGCCCATAGAAATCACCCACTCATCAGAAAAGATTGATCAAGGTAACTGAACTCCAAGTAAAACAGTCTTATGACTAATGATGAAACATTCCAGTCTTCCTAACCAGCACAACCACATACATTTACTAGTGTCCAAAACAACCCCCCAACATTGAACCCATGAAAAATACTTAACGTGTGTGTCTGTGTGTCTCTTGTGTGGAGTTGAATATATTTGCCACTCTTTGACAATGTCCCCTATCCCTGCAGTGCCCTGGACACAGCATGAGTTTGAGCTAGCGCAGTGGGCCTTCAGAAAATGGCGGTACCATCAGTTCACGTCGCTCCGCGACCAGCTGTGGGGCAATGCGGTCTACCTGAAGGAGGCCAATGCCATCAGTGTCGAACTAAAGAAGAAGGTAACTATTGTCACAGTATACATTCCAATTCAGTTTAAAAACCCAATTTAAACTCTTAATAATAATATTGAATATTGAGAAATATTATTATTTTCTGAACAAAATTCTATCAAATTTGGTCCGGTTCCTGAAACGCATGTCCATTGGTGGCTGGGAGATGTTCGCATACACACCTAGTTTCAAAATAGCTGAGGCAATGGCTGCATAGCAATAGTTTTAAGTAGCTTCCTCTCCCTGTCTCCTCTCTGTCCTCTGCATTTATGTGAAAACGCAGGACAGGTGAAAGTGGTAGATGAGTGCAGATCCGCTGAGCACAATGTCAATGTACACCATAGAAATATAATTACTAGAATGGGGATCCCAATTCAAGTCAATGTCATATTTACAGTACCAGTCAAGTTTGGACACACCTACTCATTCAGGGGGTTTTCTACATTGTAGAATAATAGTGAAGACATCAAAACTATGAAATAACACATAGAATAATGTAGTAACCAAAAAAGGGTTAAACAAATCAAAATACATTTTAGATTCTTCGAAGTGGCCACCCTTTTCTTTGTTACAGCTTTGCACACTCTTGGCATTCTCTCAACCAGCTTCACCTGGAATGCTTTTCTAACAGTCTTGAAGGAGTTCCCACATATGCTGAGCACTTATTGGCTGATTTTCCTTCACTCTGCGTCCAACTCATCCCAAACCGTCTCAATTAGGTTGAGGTCGGACGATTGTGGAGGCCAGGTCATCCGATGCAGCACTTATTGGTCAAATAGCCCTTACACAGCCTGGAGGTGTGTGTTGGGTCATTGTCCTGTTGGAAAAACAAATGATAGTCCCACTAAGCGTAAACCAGATGGATGGAGTATCGCTGCAGAATGCTGTTGTAGCCATGCTGGTTAAGTGTCCCTTTAATTCTAAATAAAGCACAGACAGGGTCACCAGCAAAGCACACCATCACACCACCACCTCCTCCATGCTTCACGGTGGGAACCACACATGCGGAGATCATCCGTTCACCTATTCTCCGTCTCACATAGACACGGTGGTTGGAACAAAAAATCTCACATTTGGACTCATCAGATCAAAAGCCAGATTTCCACTGGTCTAATATCCATTGCTCGTGTTTCTTGGCCCAAGCAAGTCTCGTCGTCTTATTGGTGTCCTTTAGTAGTGGTTACTTTGCAGCAATTCGACCATGAAGGCATGATTAACGCAGTCTCCCCTGAACAGTTGATGTTGTGTCTGTATTAACTCTGATGCATTTATTTGGGCTACAATCTGAGGTGCAGTTAACTCTAATGAACTTATTCTCCGCAGCAGAGGTAACTCTGGGTCTTCCTTTCCTGTGGCAGTCCTCATGAGAGCCAGTTTCATCATCGCACTTGATAGTTTTTGCAACTGCATTTGAATATTCTTTCAAACTTCTTGACAACTTGATTGACCTTCATGTCTTAAAGTAATGATGGACTATAATTTCTCTTTGCTTATTTGAGCTGTTCTTGCCATAATATGGACTTGGTATTTTACCAAATAGGGCTATCTTCTGTATACCAACCCTACCTTGTCACAACACAACCGATTGGCTCAAACACATTAAGAAGGAAAGAAATTCCACAAATTAACTTTTAACTTGGCACACCTGTTAATTTAAATGCATTCCAGGTGACTTCCTGATGAAGCTGGTTGAGAGAATGCCAAGTGTGTGCAAAGCTGTCATCAAGGCAAAGGGTGGCTACTTTTAAGAATCTCAAATATACAATAGATTTTGATATAACACTTTTTTGGTTACTACATCATTCCATATGTGTTATTTCATGGTGTTGATATCTTCACTATTATCCTACAATGTATAACATTTTATAAATATTGAGGTGTTCTAAAACTTGTGACTGGTACTGTACGTGAGATGATGTCACAGGGAAGGACACCACAATGTTTCAAATCAGCAGCGTTTTTTCACGTTTTATGATTATCAATCGCAACAATTACAGTCCATGAAGAGGATAGTAGGAGAAAATGCTGAATTACAACCCTTCAAATTATGGATGTTGATCTTTGAGATGGTATGCGTCCCAAATGGACCCTATTCCTTTTATCGTGCACTACTGTTGACCAGAGCTCCTTGGTCAAAAGAAAAGCACAATAAAAGGAAATAGGGTGCCAGTTGGGACGCAAATATGGAATCTGAGAAGCCTGCGGTCACCGTACTGTTGCCGGGCTGTATGGCGAGTCCCAAATGGCTCCCTATATAGTGCACTACTTTTGACCCCTAGTAAGTGAACTATATAGGGAATTGGGTACCATTTTGGGGGGGGGACATCCTGATCTAGAGGAGCTTGTCATTTCAATTCTGAGTATAGACATGTCAGGTTGTAGGAGCAGGCTGGTGGAGGGGGAAAGGACTTTCAGGTTTCCTACTGCTCTTTATTTATCACAAGCTTCTACTCTCCTATTATTTATGCCCTTTGGCATTCTTTTCTTTTCTTGAACATATTACCTCTGGTAGGACTCCACCCCCGCCTTCCTTTTTGACCTCTCCTTCTCCACCTCGCCCATCTTTCAGGTGCAGTTCCAGTTCGTATTGCTGACGGACACCCTGTACTCACCACTTCCCCCGGAGCTTTCGCCCCCCGAGCTGGAGAAGGAGCGCGACTCACGCCCGTTCCCTCGCACCGTGGTGGCTGTTGAGATACAGGACCTGAAGAATGGCGCCACGCACTACTGGTCTCTGGAGAAGCTCAAGTAAGACCCTAGGTCATGTTCATTAGGGCACACTGTAGCAAAATCGTTTTGCAACAGAAAATTAAAATGAGTGTTTCTTATTGGGCAATTCCAGGTAGTCCCTCCATTTTCTTCCATTTAGTCCCTAATGAACACAAACAACCCTGGTCTCCTAAAGTAGTAAATTAGTTGATTCTGTGGTCAATCCTGGGTCAGCTACAGTCATTTTATCAAAGGGGGTTGAAATTCAGTTTAAAAACTGGAAGTTGCCCATTACTTTGGATGTTAAGATGATCAATTACACAGGTTTCAATTCACTTCCTGCATTGAGTTGATTTGGATTCATATGGTATTGCCACAGCTTACCTTGATTTTCATGACCACTTATGATATCTGTGATGCCATCCCTCTTTGCATTCTTAAGGGAGGTGTATGATAAAGGGTACAGGGCCTATATTCACAACGCTCGCTGATCTAGGATCAAGTCACACCTGTCCATAAACTATTCATTGGTATCTAAAACGCAAAAGTGATCCTAGATCAGCACTCCAGTTATATTGGTGCTGTATCTGATAAACTAGTGTATGTGCATTGATTTTAACCTGACTCAATTGATCTCAAAACCCACGATTATAAATGTGAAAATAACCCGCATAATGTTTTTGCATATGAAATTAGTCTTTGCATTTGTCAGCGATCATTGTCCCATAGTATGTATTAGAGATACCAAACTGCAAAAAATGAATCCCTTTTTAAATAAGAATATAAACTTTTTTAAATGTTCTCCTTGGGTTTGTACACAACTTGTTACGCACATATTTAGGGTCTCCTGTATTCAAGGCCCTGAGTTGAGTTGGCTCTAAAACGTTTGCCTCCATTTTTGATTGCAGAATAATTAACCCATATTTTTTACTTGACGATTATATCTGGTACTATCCCCAAGGTTTGGAAGGTGGCCCATGTACTACCCCTTCACAAAGGTGGTGACTCTTTGTGACCTAAATAACTATCGCACTATTACAAAACGTTCTTGCCGAGCTAAAATCCTTGATTAATTCTCAGCTAAGGTCTTATCTTTGAAATGTATCAGTCAAATTTTAGACCAGGTCACAGCGTCTCTGCTGCTTCACTTGTTATAAATGATGTAGCAAATTGTAAGGCAACATTGTGCTGCCCTTTTCATTAACCTGTCAAAGGCCTTCGATACTGTGGATCACTCTACTAATTCAAAGGTAGTCCATTGGTAAAAGATCTGGCTGACAATCAGCACACAATAGAGCAGGACACAATAGAGCACATAAAAATAACTTTAAGCATATGTACTTTGGATGGTGCCCACATTGATCGTGTCCTGACCTACAAATATCTGATCATCTGGATAGACGAAAAGCTGTCTTTTAAAAAGCATATTGAAGAGTTCGTTTTGAAGTTAAGAATTGCCTCTCGAGTGGTGCAGTAGTCTAAGGCACTGTATCGCAGTGTTTGAGGCGTCACAACAGACCCAGGTTCGATCCCGGACTGTGACGCAGCCGGCCACAACCGGGAGACCCATGAGGCGGCGCCCAGTGTCGTTCGGGGAGGGTTTGGCCGGCCGGGATGTCCTTGTCCCTTCGCGCTCTAGCAACTCCTGTGGCGTGCCGGGCGCATGCACTCTGACACGGTCGCCAGTTAGAGTTTTTTTTTTTCCCCCGACACATTGGTGCAGCTGGCTTCTGGGTTAAGCGAGCAGTGTCAAGAAGCTGTGCGGCTTGGCAGGGTCGTGTTTCGGAGGACGCATGGCTCTCAACCTTTGCCTCTCCTGAGTCCGTATGGGAGTTGCAGCGATGGGACACGACTAAATACTAATTGGATATCACGAAATTGGGGAGAAAAAGGGGTTAAAATCTAAAATAAAGAAGCTGAGAATTCAAAATGGCCTTCTATAGAAGAAAGCTGAGACTATGGCGACATGTTCTATATATGAACGCAGCTGCCACGTCATTAAAGCCGTTGGATGCATTTTACCATAGCGCTCTTCGTTTTATTACTGGCGACTAGTTTAGTACACGACTGCATTCTCTACCAGAAGGTTGTTTGGCCCTCTGATGTAACCTAAGTCAATATTTATTAGATGGATTGGGTGAAAGAGACCTTGGTCTTAACATGACTCGCTGACAAAATAACGGTTAATAAGAATAATAATGAACTGTTCACACTACTTGGCTAAGCAGAACTGAGCCAAGCTTTACCGCGTTGGCCTGTTTTCACATTCGTATACCATAGTTGCTGGTGTGGACAGTGCTGGAAAGGAAAAGGTGGAGAGAAAATATCCACGGCAGTTCAGTACTGTTCAGGTTGGCACAATAGGGTGATGGGAAAACGGTATCAGTGGAATGAAGCGAAACTGTGGTCTAAGTGGAACTCTGATGTGATTTGCAGGCAGAGGCTGGACCAGATGAGAGAGATGTACGACCGCGCCGGGGAAATGGCTTCTTCCAATCAGGACGACAACGAGGGGGCTTTGACTGGAAATGACCCCTTCTATGACCGCTTTCATTGGTTCAAATTGGTGGGGAGGTACGTACGACACAACACTGGCTAAAACAATTCCTTTGTTAAATTTTTCTTGTTAGGCTTCTATTTGTCACTTCTGCTTTCTTTGGTTGAGTATTTTCGATGTAAAAGAGTTGCTTTATGGAGTTGAAAAGCAAAGCGGTTGGTTTTGTTATGTGGACGGATACCCTCAGCTGTTTTGAGGAGCTTTCATGAATCATTCATGAAATGGAATCCATTTACACTTCTGCGATTCCATTATTCATTTTTATGTCTGTGCTGTTGGATTGTTTCATTTTCTGTCCTTATAGCCTCATGTTTTAATTATTTCACATCTTTCAATAAGCACGTTTCATTTATGTTTTATGTTGATAGCGTACATTCTGTGCCCTTATGATATTTTTTTTGTTTTTTTGGACCCTTTCAACATTTCACTTTTCATTTGTTATTTTCATTTGGTGATTTTATTTATTTTTCTTTAATTTTATCAATGTCATTTCATGTATACAGTATGTCCTTGTTTTGTTACTAACCACTATGTCTACGCCTTATGTTTTTGTACAAAAACAATTGTAACAATTCTGTTTGTTTCCTGTGATGTAGTGTTTCAGTTAAATAAGACTAGTACTAGTCGTAAAGTTAACACTAGACTACTAACAAATGTAAGTAAGCTTTTGTTCTTATAATTCAAATGCTGTTTCTCTTGTTAACATAACTTTATCAATATGGACAGTGTCAACAATATACATTTTAGCAATTTTAGCAATTTGCTCTGATCCAGAGCAAATTACAGTAGTTACTGAATACATGTAACTTTTTCATACTGGTCTCAAACCCACAACCCTGGCGTTGCTAGCGACGTTCTCTACCAAATGAGACCAGTGTATCCCTCTTCAACTGTGCACCATGACAGACTTTAACCTTCAACTCAGTCTTTCACATTACAGTACAATCTACTCAAGCCAAACTATAACTCTCTCCATTGTTAACTTCACTTGGCTGCTTGCCTCCCTGCATCCCATCACCCTCCCGGCCCTCCCCTTGTACCCTTCCCTCCCCCTTAGCTCCCCCATCTTCCATGGCTGCGTCAACGAGCAGCGGCTGGCCGACCGCACGCCCTCACCCACCTTCTCCACGGCCGACTCAGACATCACAGAGCTGGCGGACGAGCGACAGAGCGAGATGTCGGACTACTTGGATGACGAGGCGTTCGTTGACGACACCAGCTCAGACGCTGGCACCGAGGAGGGCTCGGATATCTTCAGCGACGGCCAGGATCCCTTCTACGACCGCTCCCCCTGGTTCATACTGGTGGGAAGGTTGGTGACCACCCATGATGATGATGATGATGATGATGATCTGAACCACCATGTCAGTCATTTTGTGACCGTGTCACGTGACATTTACACAGGCTCTGGAAGAGGGGGTGGGGGAGAAGAGTGCTGGCTCATTTCACTCAGGGGCAAATACTAACTTAAACTTAAATTCAATGTTCACTTAGTCCACATACAGTGAGCTCCAAGTATTGGAACAGTACATATTTTGTTAGTTTTGGCTCTGTACTCCAGCACTTTGGATTTGAAATGATACAATGACTTACAGACGCACAAATATCATACTCCCCCAAAAATGCTAACCTTCCGTTATTGAGAGGTTTGCATGTCTTGGGGGTATAATATTTGTGCATCTGTACATTTCTTACTCATCATTATTCACTATTCATTCAGTATTATCCGTAGTCATGGTAACGTCCACATTAATGTAGAAGGGTTCATGGCACATATTATATTCTTATTTATCATAAAAGTGACTCAAATGGCACAGTACATTATTTACCATTAATTTCTATTGGGCACAAAATAATCTGGAACACAACCAAAACAAACAGCAAATGCATCCAACACATTTGGAGTCACAAGCTTGATGCAGTCTTTGCGTGTTATGAGTATGGGATCAAATACTTTTATATTTGTATCAAAGTAGTAAAAAGTTAAGTGAATAAGTCCCAATAATTTTGTTCCCCTAAAATGGGGTGACTATGTACAAAAAGTATTGTAATTTCTAAACGGTTCACCCTCAAATTAAATCTGACATTCTGCACTTTAACGTCATTGTATCATTTCCAATCCAAAGTGCTGGAGTACAGAGCCAAAACCACAAATGTGTCACTGTCCCAATACTTTTGGAGCTCACTATAAGTAGAGTTTTCACTTAGTCATGCATTGATTCCCCATAAGGGGAGGTGTGTGATAGTTAGCACTGTGAAGCGTAGCTTTGGAGGTACTAAAGGCGTCTCTTCATTATTTGGGTACCATATACGATTATAGGGCTGATGATATAATTGAAACGTATTCCCACCCATCAAAATTATCTTGTGTGCTGAGTAGTCCACTTACACCTCAAACTGTTGGGTTTTTTCAAATGTCTCATTCATTGAATTGAGTGCTCTGAACTAAGTGTTTGAGGTTTCATTTTTTTTCAGGCCATGGAGGTTTTAGTCTGACACAACCTATAAAGCATAGAAACAAGTTATCACTTATTCATACTGTGAGTCTCTAACATCCCCTCAGTGTCAATGATGCAAGGATATCTGAGACATGTCTCCTCAGTTGCATCCCAAATGGCATCCTATTCCCTATAAAGTGCACTACTGTCTTTATTTCTGTTTTTTTTTTAAGTAGTGTGTAGGGAATAGGGTGCCATTTGGGACCTAACCCTTTTCTATGTATTGCATTCTGCAAGATGGTAGACTGAAAAGAAGCATAATGTTTCACACTGCTATGGAGCAGTGTCTTATTTGTAAGGCCTCATTTAGAATCAAGGCAAGCAGAGTAGAATATTCTAGAATTAGAATAGAGCCAGCACCGTCATCCTCCAGGCATGTTGTTTCATCTGTAGATATAGAATGTCATTCTATGACATTCTATTTCTATGGCTTAATACCGCTCCGCTCCAGATGCCACCATTTTCTGCTCCCGGGTGAAGTTTCCACTATGTACAGATCTAGGATTAGCTTTCCCTCCCCCAATCCTCATTAGCGGAGAAAAAGCTAAACTGACCCAGTATACAGTAGGGGCCACTTCACCCTACAACTCATCTGTTTTTGTGGTATCTGTAGTGGTTAATTCATTGTCTATTTGTTTTGGTGTTTATTTTTCATTACCTTATTTTATTATTTTTTATTTGAATTGTATTTTGCTTTGCTTTCTTTTCAATGTCCATAGTCATATTTGTTAACAGCATACAGTACCAGTCAGAAGTTTGGACACACCTACTCATTGAAGGGTTTTTCTTTATTCTTTACTATTTGCTACATTGTAGAATAATAATAGTGAAGACATTGTTTTGATGTCTGCACTATTATTCTACAATGTAGCAAATAGTAAAGAATAAAGAAAAACCCTTCAATGAGTAGGTGTGTCCAAACTTCTGACTGGTACTGTATGTGTGATGCAATGATATCAATTATTCATATAATAACAATGATGACGTTAATAATTGTAGGAGTGGAGGTGATACTGATTTGAAATTCACATTAATGATATCAAGTAAATAACCTTAGTGGTAAAAAAAAATACTACACATGTATTTATAGTACATCTGAATAAACTAAGTTTGTATTTCAGATGTCATAGCCACCGCATCTAGTTTGTCTGCATCCCAAATGGCACCCTGTTCTCTATATAGTGTACTACTTTTGACCAGTGCCCATAGGGATCAAAATTAGTGCGCTATGTAGGCAACAGAGTGCCATTTGGGATCCAGACTCGGAGTCAGACGGCAGATCGATGCAGGCCCAGCCAGTCTGTCCTGTTAACAGCCCTACCTGCGTCATCATGACTAAAGATATTTGAGATATATTTCTCCTCTCTCCTTCGCCTCAGCATTGAGTTCTCCTGCACAGGGAGGGGGAGAGTTAGGGCAACGGGGGCGCTGCAAATCAACCCCCACAAAGCAACAACACGTCAATGTGTGACTAAAGCCCGTCGACATAACAAGCGAGTCGGCTCTGACTGCTGCATTTCAATTTAGCTAGTATTGCTGTTTTACCATTCAACAACATGGCTGAAAGAGATTGTTTTTATTTTTGCTGCAATATCAGTTGTCTATCATTTTAGCAGTTTGTCTATTTTTGTGTTTGTCTATTCTGAAATATCTCTTAATTTGTGATAGAATGCATTTCTGAGTTTACCATAAGGTCGCATCCCAAATGGCACCCCTTTTCCCTATACAATGCCCTACTTTTGACAAGGTCCCATAGTCACTACTTGTGACCAGAGCCCTATGTAGTAAATAGGGTGCCATTTGGAAATGACCTCAATCACTTCAGTGATCATCTGATGATTGTAACTAAAAGTGTGCCTCGCCCTGGCACAAATGTCAATTGAGTCATAGTGATTGGCTATTGGCTCATTAGATCTCATATTACACCCCTTCCATGTGACTAGGATGTATTGTCATGACGCAGATGGCTCAAGCTTAACTTCTTTAGGGCCTTCTCTACTGTCATTGAGTTATGGTCAAACTCATTTAAATACCTATTAATTCATTAAGGGTTCAACCCTAACTTCCGCTTCAGTAAAATTTTCACTTAGTTTCGTTTCTTGACCAGTGGATGTTAGGAATGCCTCTAAAAGACACTTGAAGAGCTAGCTACATAAGGACTCCATAACATTGTATATTTATAACCCATAGATACAGCACTCATAAGCAGTATATGATTTACTGATGCAGTATGTTATGTGCTATGAACTTCTTATGAACCCTTTAACTAAATGTTACCGCATTCAAATTAAGAAAGTAATGAAATATCTGCGTCACCTTTTTTATTGACAAATATAAATTCATTTGACCAAGCCTTGAGGCAAAAGCAGACCCCAATAGGGGCTTGTAGGGTCAGATCCTCACCTCTCTCCCCCCTCCTTCCCTCATAGAGCCTTTGTGTACCTGAGCAACCTGCTCTACCCCGTGCCCCTGGTCCATCGTGTCGCCATAGTGACGGAGAAGGGCGATGTGCGTGGTTTCCTGCGTGTCGGTGTCCAAGCCATCGCTGGTACGTACTGCTCCATCTCTCTCTATTTCTCTCTACACACACCCTCTTTGACAAGATTCATACCTGGGCCTGTATTCACAAAGCGTCTCAGAGGAGGAGTGCTGGTCTAGGATTAGGTCCCCCTGTCCATTATCTAAATGGCAAACTTGTCCTAGATCAGCACTCCTACTCTGAGACTCATTGTGATTAGTATTAGTATCTTATATACTGTCACATAATTGTCCAATCCTGCTCCTTGAGTATGTATCCAGGTAGAATGTAACAATGTGTGTACAGAATGCGACAAGGCACCCTAATCACAGACCACATTCACTAAAACCACAACAAAACAATTGTATACAAGAAAATACCAGATCTAACTCTACAATGACTCAGAATGACTTTAAGAAATGTTGAAAGGCCCTCGGTTTTCTTGCGACCTGAGAGAGAATTCCCAGAGTCGACTGCTTTGTGCTCTTTGAAGAGACGAGTCTGCTCTTGTCAACACACCACGTTAATAACTGGGGCTGACGAATGCGATGACAATGACTTTTAAAACGTGTCTTTGTAGCTGACGAGGAGGCCCCAGACTACGGGTCAGGAGTGAGACAGTCGGGAACTGCCAAGATATCCTTTGACGACGAGTACTTCAAAAAGGTAAGGCCACGTCAGACAAACTCTTTTTTTATTTTTTTATTATTATTATTCTTTTTTTTATAGCCGATTTCCCGAACACAGATTGAGCCTAGTCCTGTTCAATGGGGATTCTCCATTGAAAGTGCTTTTTAGTCTAGGACTAGGCTAAATCTTGTCTACATTCCATACACCTCCCAATAAACGTGTCTTTTAATCAGCAACATTTTCTGTGTTTTTTTTCTTCTTCAAATGTTCACTATCAAAGCAGCTATATGCTAATATCTCACTCTCTCTGTCTTTATCTCGCTCTCTTTCTCTCTCTCTCTCCCTCCCTCCCTCCCATCAGAATGACTTTCCTTCCACAGTCATGACCTGCTCTGGCCTGTCTCTGGAGGAGCTGCGCTTCGTGGAGGGCCAGGGTCAGAGTTCAGAGATCATCACCCCCTCAGAGGAGCAGAACAGAATCAATGACATGGGTAAGGAAGGAGAGACCGGCGCAGCTCCAAGACCCTCTCCTCTCATTCGTATTAGGCCTACATCTCGCCGGCCAATGGCTTGAATTGAGTGGGAATTAATCATGGCAGACAGTGTTGTCTCTAAATTATTTTCCAGGTAGGGCTCTGCAAAGGCACCCAAATTAGCATCCAGGGCCTCTTAAACCAAAATGTTCAACCGGGGGAGGGTGAACGGCGTCCCTCCTACAATGATGGGGGAAACGCTGGTGGCAGATATTCTTATTGAAGGTGGAGGATGAATTGAAATAGGTTGATACAAGAGTTGGAAATGGCCTTCAGTCATAAAAATCAAATAGATTTAAATTACTAAAGGTCACGAGGCAGCAGGTAGCCTAGTGGTTAGAGCGTTGGGCCAGTAACCGCAAGGTTGCTAGATCGAATCCCTGAGCTGACTAGCTAAAAATCTGTCTTCCTGCCCCTGAACATGGCAGTTAACCCACTGTTCCTAGGCTGTCATTGTAAGTAAAAATGTGTTCTTAACTGACTTGCCTAGTTAAATAAAAAATAAAATGTTTTTGGCTAATGTGAAACTCTGGGTGTAAAGTGACATCTGGTTGGTGCAGTCATATCTAGTTTCCCTGTGAAGGAATTTACAATAGTCCACATAAGCCATTTGATAGAAAAACATAATAAACTTTGACCATAAACCTTCCTTTCATTGTGCACTTTATTGAGCTGTTGAACTGTAAGTAAAGGAGGAGAGGGAGAGAGAAAAATATGGAGGGAAGTAGAGAGAGTTGGTCTAGCAGTTAAAGCCGCTGTCTCTGGCACATGTATGGTCCCCCTGCCTGCGTTGAATAGAATCCTGGCCCTACCAGCCTTCTCACCTCTGCATCTACCCACATCCCCCTTCCCGTTATACCTGTCTCTATCAATAAAACACTAAAATCCTGGCCTCCCGAGTGGTACTGCGGTTTAAGGCACTGCATCGCATTGCTTGAGGCGTCACTACAGCCCCTGGTTCGATCCCAGGCTGTGTCACAGTAGGCCGTGATCGGGAGACCCATGAGGCGGCACACAATTGTCCCAACGTCGTATGGGTTAGGGGAGTGTTTGGCCGGCCGGGATGTCCTTGTCCCATTGCGTTCTAGCGACTCCAGTTGGACGGCGTTTCCTCCGACAGATTGGTGCGGATGGCTTACAGGTTAAGCGAGCAGTGTGTCAAGAAACATGGCTCTCGATCTTCGCCTCTCCCGAGTCCATAGGGGATTTGTAGCGATGGGACAAGACTGTAACTACCAATTGGATATAATGAAATTGGGGGAAAAGTAAATGTATGAAAATTGAGGATAACACACTATTTTGCATTGTGTTCATCCTGGTATGTACCTGTCCGCAGCATGTTCTAACCCTTTGCTGTGGGTGTTTTGTGACAGACCTGAAGCTGGTTCAGGGGAACTTGGTTGACCCTAAGCTTAGTCGAGAAGAAGGACTGGCCGGCCAACTGGAGGTGGGCAGTATCTTTACCTTCCGTGTGACCGTGCTCCAAGCCAGCGGCATTCTCCCAGAGTATGCCGACATCTTCTGCCAGTTCAAGTGAGTTGATCGGCTGTCATCAGATCTGTCCTCAGATCAACCTCACAGGCTACGGAGCACACGCACACCGCTGCCATACTGATCTAGGATCAGGGCTGTTGTCAAAGTGTGTGTGTGTGTGTGTGTGTAACCATTCAAAAGTTTGGGGCCACTTAGAAATGTCCTTGTTTGTCCATTTAAAATAACATCAAATTGATCAGGAATACAGTATAGACATTGTTAATGTTGTAAATGACTATTGCAGCTGGAAACGGCAGATTTTTTATGGAATATCTACATAGGTGTACAGAGGCCCATTATCAGCAACCATCACTCCGGTGTTCCAATGGCACGTTGTGTTAGCTAATCCAAGTTTATAATTTTAAAAGGCTAATTGATCATTAGTAAACCCTTTTGCAATTATGTTAGCACAGCTGAAAACTGTTTTTCTAATTAAAGAAGCAATAAAACTGGCCACATTTAGACTAGTTGAGTATCTGGAGCATCAGCATTTGTGGGTTCAATTACAGGCTCAAAATGTCCAGAAACAAAGAACTTTCTTCTGAAACTCATCAGTCTAATCTTGTTCTGAGAAATAAAAAATATTCCCTTCACAGAACAGTGCAAACTGGCCCTAACCAGAATAGAAAGAGGACTGGGAGACCCTGGTGCACAACTGAGCAAGAGGACAAGTACATTAGAGTGTCTAGTTTGAGGAACACAGATGCCTCACAAGTCCTCAACTGGCAGCTTCATTAAATAGTACCCACAAAACACCAGTCTCAATGTCAACAGTGAAGAGGCAACTCCGGGATGCTGGCCTTCTAGGCAAGAGTTGCAAAGAAAAAAACATATCTCAGACTGGCCAATAAAAAGAAAAGATTAAGATGGGCAGAAGTACACCGACACTGGACAGAGGAACTCTGCCGAGAAGGCCAGCATCCCGGAGTTGCCTCTTCACTGTTGAAGAGCGCTGTTCTGTGAAGGAAGTAGTGCACAGCGTTGTACAAGATCTTAAGTTTCTTGGAAGTTTCTCGAATGGAATAGCCTTCATTTCTGAGGACAACAGACTGTCAAGTCTGAGTCAATTGGAGGTGTACCTGTGGATATATTTCAAGGCCTACCTTCAAACTCAGTGCCTCTTTGCTTGACATCATGGGGAAATCAAAAGTGATCAGCCAAGACCTCAGAAAATTGTAGACCTCCACAGGTCTGGGTCATCCTTGGGAGCAATTTCCAAATGCCTGAAGGTACCACGTTCATCTGTACCAACAATGGTATGCAAGTATAAACACCACGGTACCACGCTGCCGTCATACTGCATTCTGTCTCCTAGAGATGAATGTACTTTGGTGTGAAAAGTACAAATCAATCCCAGAACAACTCAAAGGACCCTGGGAAGATGCTGGAGGAAAACGGGTACAAAAGTATCTATATCCTCAGTAAAACAAGTCCTATATCGACATAACCTTAAAGGCTGCTCAGCAAGGAAGAAGCCACTGCTCCAAAACCGCCATAAAAAGCCAGACTACGTTTTGCAACTGCACATGGGGACAAAGATCGTACTTTTTGGAGAAATGTCCTCTGGTCTGATGAAACAAAAATAGAACTGTTTGGCAATAATGACCATTGTTATGTTTGGAGGAAAAAGGGGGACGCTTGCAAGCCGAAGAACACCATCCCAACCGTGAAGCACAGGGGTGGCAGCATCATGTTGTGGGGTGCTTTCCTGCAGGAGGGACTGGTGCACTTAAAAAAAAAATAGATGGCATCATGAGGATGGAAAATTATGTGGATATATTGAAGCAACATCTCAAGACATCAGTCAGGAAGTTCAAGCTTGGTTGCAAATGGGTCTTCCAAATGGACAATGACCCCAAGCATACTTCCAAAGTTGTGGCAAAATGGCTTAAGGTCAACAAAGTCAAGGAATTGGAGTGGACATCACAAAGCCCTGACCTCAATCCTATAGAAAATGTGTGGGCAGACCTGAAAAAGCACGTGCGAGCAAGGAGGCCAACAAAGCGGACTCCGTTACACCAGCTCTGTCATGAGGAATGGGACAAAATTCACCGAACTTA
The DNA here is from genome assembly GCF_002021735.2 of Oncorhynchus kisutch. Taxonomy (NCBI): domain Eukaryota; kingdom Metazoa; phylum Chordata; class Actinopteri; order Salmoniformes; family Salmonidae; genus Oncorhynchus; species Oncorhynchus kisutch. Next base: position 61,075,165 of record NC_034190.2, on the reverse strand, counting down.
TTGTGGGAAGCTTGTGGAAGGTTCCTGAAATGTTTGACCAAAGTTTAACAATTTAAAGGCAATGCTAACAAATACTAATTGAGTGTATGTAAACTTCTGACCCACTGGGAATGTGATGAAATAAATGAAAGCTGAAATAAATCATGCTCTCTACTATTATTCTGACATTCCACATTCTTAAAATAAGTGGTGATCCTAACTGACCTAAGACATGGAATTTTTACTAAGATTAAATGTCAGGAATTGTGAAACTGAATTTGTAAGTATTTGGGTAAGGTGTATGTAAACTTCTGGCTTCAACTGTAGATATTCCATAAAATCAGCTGATTCCAGCTACAATAGTAATTTACAACATTAACAATGTCTCCACTGTATTTCTGATCAATTTGGTGTTATTTTAATGGACACAAAATGTGCTTTTCTTTCAAAAACAAGGACATTTCTAAGTGACCCAAAACTTTTGAAGTGTGCGTGTGTGTGTGTGGAACAGAAGTACTGATGACACTTAAGGTCGACAGGTATAAGGGTTTAATACTCGTTATAAGCATGTATGAGCCTTTATGATGTCTTATTATATGTTATAAGGCTTATGTGATATGTAACAAATTCCAAATGGCTGTTATTTAGTCAGGATTGTTATGAGAGGATGGTAATAAGACCTTATAAGGGTAGGGTGTTAAACACAAGTCATAACAACAGCATCAGGAATCATACCTGTCGGCTTTCATTTGTGTAGACCTTTTAGTAACAGTTTACCTATGTACAGTATTATTATTTGTAATAATTAAGCATCATCTGTTGGCTCCTCAGTTTCCTCCATCGTCACGACGAAGCCTTCTCCACAGAGCCTCTGAAGAACAGTGGGAAAGGAACTCCTCTGGGCTTCTATCACGTCCAGAATGTGAGTGCATGCACAACGCACGCTCACGTACACGCCACACAAACGTCTCACATACACAAAGGTATAGAAACATGACCCAAAGCTGACTCATTTTCCCATTCCCTCCTGTTGTGTAGATTTCAGTGGAGGTGACTGAGTCGTTCATTGAGTACATCAAAACCAAGCCCATCGTGTTTGAGGTGTTTGGTCACTACCAGCAGCACCCTCTGCACCTGCACGGTCAGGACCTCATAAGGTAGGTTGAATGGTCACCTGCACACATACAGTATGCTCCAGGGTGAGGTTTTCCCTAGATACAGATCCAAGATCAGCATCCCCTCCAATCATATAGGAGAAAATGCTAAAATGATCCAGGATCTAGGTGCTACATAATGCCACACCCCCACATACCTTTATTAATGATGAATTGGTAATGATGGGTTGTCTAGTAGTAAAGTAAAGCCAACACTCTCAACTGTCAATTTGTTAACAAGGTCTTTTGCTACTGTAGTACCACATAATTTTATTCCAGACCAGCACACCATGATTTGTTGTCTATCTAATTAACATTAGCCAGAATGTCTTAAGGCTCACATCCAACACATTAAAAACATCACATTAAAAGCTCAAGTAATGACATCAAACAAAAACATACAAAAAGCAATTAAATTTAAACTAAATGTGTCGTCAATATAATTCAATACTAAATGTGTAGTCTTTTTGTTTGTTTGTAGTCCTCCTCAGGCTGCCAGGAAGTACTACCCTATTCCAATGCCCCTGTCTAAGCCAGGTAAGGATTCTTCATTTACCACATCGACAGTATCGTGGACAGCATTGCAGAAAATCTTGCAACCCCTTTATCCAATAAATTTTTTGGAATCGCCACCACACTGTATATCCAGTCACAACTGCATGTCTCATATCTTCCCCCCTTTCTTTCCTTTTTTTTGGCATTTTGTTTTCTGACCCATTTCCTTGTCACTACTCACCCACACCCTCTATGTCCTTCCCGTTCGACTAAATCTATATCCATATCTCTTTCCCAAACTCTCTTCCACTCACCCACATTTTTCTTACTCCCTCTCTCTTCCATTCACCCACCCCTACGCCATATGACCTACCCCCCCCACACCCCGTCTCAGACCACGCCCGTAAAATAGAGTTGATTCGTTACCTGATGACTGGCTCCGTGCCCGGCCAGGTGCTGGACACGCTGTCCGAGCATGCCAATGCCCTAGCATCCACGGCAGTGGCCAGCCTGGAGGACGGGGCTGACCAGCTCTCTCACTTCCCTTTCCTTCCCATGCCCACCAGCCCCGTGCTGACTGTACCCAGGCACCATGGTTGGTACAGCGGACATTAGAACCGTGAGAGTAGTAGCAGCAGTATGCGCTGTACTATTAGCCTGGTCCCAGATCTGTTTGTTCTGCATCAACAACGACCATATATACACACAAACAGATGTGGAATCAGGCTACTCTACTGTAGCCCTGTGCTGTGCTTTTGTTTTGCTTTGTCTTCTGGCTGTAGTTGGCATAGGCCGGTGTGGCGCATCCTAGTTTTGTCTGGCCCAATTCTAGTCCTAGTCCCCTCCACTGTCTCTCACATACCAACCAGCCACATACCTTTTAGGGCTGGGAATTACTATGGACCTCACAATATGATATCATCACCATACTTAAAGAACCAAAAGTTTGGACACATCTCATTCCAGGGTTATTTATTTGTAGTGTTTTCTACATAGTAACATAATAGTGAAGACATCAACACTATGAAATACACATATAGAATCCTGTAGTAACCAAAAAAGTGATTAACACATCAAACTATATTTGAGATTTTTCATTATAGCCACACTTTTCCTTAATTACAGCTTTGCACACTCTTAGCATTCTCTCTCAACATATTGCTCACTGTGTGTCTGCTGCAGAGAGATGAGACGGCATGAGAATACAGGCCTAAAGCCATTTGGGCTCCAGTTCCATTACCTAAACACACACAAACAGAAATATTTCCTTTTAACAATATCTGGTATTGTTGAGTGAATAGTTGAATAGCAAATCTCTATCTGCTGTAGAAAAATAATGTTGAAAGCGAAAGAGGTTAAATCAAATGTTATTAGTCACATGCGCCGAAATACAGCAGGTGTAGGTAGACCTTACAGTGAAATGCTTACTTACGAGCCCCTAACCAACAATGCAGTTTTAAAAAATACGGATAAGAAATAAAGTAACAAGTAATTCAAGAGCAGCAGTGAAATAACAATAGCGAGACTATATACAGGGCGGGACCGGTACAGAGTCGATGTGCGGCGGCACCAGTTAGTTGAGGTAATATTTGCATGTAGGTGGAGTTATAATCAGGATGTGGCAGTTTGATAACTCAGCAGGATATACAGCTTCTAATGTGTAATCTGTCATATAGCCTCCCCACGTCCCCTAGTGTAGCGCTATAGAATTGAGAGTATTTGTGATTTGCTTTTGGACAGGCTGTGTTGTAGTGTCACTCCTTGATAGTATTTAAATGGAGATTGCAGTGTTCCCGGCTTAATTAAATTGTAGTGGATTTAGAATTGGACAGTTGTTTTGTACCTTGTGAAATAAGCCCTTTGAGTACAGTAAGGAGTATTGATTAGTGAATGTTTACAGGCTTATAATAACACATTAGCGTGTTACAGGAGTATCCGCATGTCATCATCACTATCTATTTAACCATTGTTTACGTACGCCACAGCTCCCAAGAAAAATCTGAGTGTGTAATAGTAGGACACGTACTGTACATGATGATTATCATCCCCTGTTCATTTTTCCAAGAATTGCAGAATTCATGTTTCTCTCGAGGTTATTTCAGCAGCCACCTCTGTTACCACATGCTATTTAGATTGTCTAATGGGTTTGTGTGCGCGTGTCTCACTCGCTCTCTGTCTGTCTCGGTCTCTGTGTGCGTTTCCCCCCAGTACCAGCCACCAAGCTCAACACCATCAGCAAGTCCAACCTGGGCCAGTGTGTGAGCAAGTACGACCTGCTGGTGTGGTTCGAGATCAGCGAGCTGGAGCCTACCGGAGAGTGAGTGTCCAAGTCTGCGCGCACTCACGGTCGCATGCACACGAGCATACACGCATGCGGACGCATGCACATACAAACACAGGGGTTTGGCTGTTCGACTTAGATTTGTCCCTGGCTTCTTTCCGTAGGTACATACCAGCTGTGGTGGATCACAGTGGAGGACTGCCCTGCCATGGAACCTACCTACTGCATCAGGTACAGTACAGTGACCCCACAGGGCCCATATTCATAAAGCATCTCAATCTCAGAGTAGAAGTGCTGATCTGGAATCAGTTTAGCCTTTTTGATCATAATTCATAATATTACATGATTTGACTGTTTATGATGGTATTGTTGTTGATATTGACACGTTCAGTCATTGTGTCTGGGCTACTGGGATACTGACTGTTTGCTTGTGCTGCAGGGGATTCAGCGCCGGATCACCGTCACCCTCATCCACGAGAAGGGCAGTGAGCTCCACTGGAAGGACGTGCGTGAGCTGGTTGTCGGTGAGTGCTTCAAAATAAAGGAAAATCCAACTGAATTCATTAATTTTATTTGAGAAATGTAAAATACATATGGATTTGCCTCCGCTATGTTAGCACAAAAATACACAACTGGCCTACCCAAGGTCATTGGTTCCAGACAAGATAATTGAAAAGCGGCAACTATTTTAAATTGTCTAAATAAACAAAGAAAAGCTATTACATTTTTTTTGAATTAGTCACTTCATGAACTGACTGATTTTAATTAAATTTGACTCGAACCCCAGTGTCTGGCGACGTTACCGGAGAGACAGGGCTTCATCATCATGAGAACATCCTGTGTTGCTTGCTTCCTCAGGTCGGATCAGGAACAAGCCAGAGGTGGACGACTCGGCAGCAGATGCCGTCCTGTCCCTCAACATCATCTCGGCCAAAAATATCAAATCATCTCACAATGCTAACAGGTACGCAAGTACTGCCCTACCAAGCAAAAAGGCAGTAACTGCTCATTTGGTCTAAAATGAGTCCATGTCATTTTTGCTATATTAAATACATGCTTAATCATGTGGACAAGTATCCTGCCTGTATTGTGTTTTGGAGAAATTGGGGGTCATGTTAGCAGTAACTGCGTAAAGTTACTGTGAAACCAAGGTCAATAAAAGCCTTTTTTCTCAGTTCCATGCTATGGTGCAACACTGCCCTACCAAGCCTTTTTGCTTGGTAGGGCAGTGTGGCACCATCAAATTGCGTTAGCTCCCCAATCTAATGCCTAGGTTTTAGCTCATCGTGTGCAGGAGGGTGCAGGGATACAGGCATAGAAGATAATCATACAGTATAAGAATATTATGTCTTTGGATGGATTTTATGACTAGGGTTGGTTTTCTAGATACTTCTTAGTCCAGGAGTAGGCTTCATCTGTATGTTCAATGGAGTTTCTCAAGTAAAAGTGCCTTTGTAATCCAAAACTAGACTCTGTGTCCGGGAAACCGGACTATAGTGTATTTTATTTAGTAGTCTAAGAATTCTAATTATATATGATTATCTTTGTTGTACTGTATAGTGAAATATGGTAATGATATTGAATTGGCATGCATGTTGTCTGTGAAAAGTAGAAACAAAATACCAGTTTTGTTATTCATAATAGAATCGTCACTGCCTTTCAAGGTTACCTTTCCTGGCTAGAAGAGACAGGAAAAATGGCCCATTTCAGTGTTGTGTGTGTGTGTGTATAAGCTCTGACATTGGATGTATGTACACAGACATCATTGCATGTGGGCAATCACATTCATTTCCAGTGCTAACATTTTGCTCTCTTTTTTTGATTTACTCCATTGTTTGTGTTGCTTGACTCTCTCTGCTTTCTCTTTTCTTTTCTCCTGCTGCGGCTGGACTCTTGATTTTGCTCAGGCTTTGTCTTGATAAGGATATTGCTAGGTACCAGCAACCAAGGAACATAAAGTGTCTTCTCTGAAATAAGCTTTATGGCTCTCTTTGGCTTTTTATAGACATTGGGGCGGATCCTACCCTGCAATTAAGTCATAATTGTCACTTAGTCATGCATGGATTTCAATGGGAAGTTAGGATTTGCCCCTTAGCCTGTAGTAATAACTCTTAATTTGTGTTCTCTTGTCTTACACCTTTTGATACCACTCCCATTGGTTAATATCCTTCTAGCCAGTACAAACGTATTAGCTTGGAATTGTTCTTTTCTACAGCTCTTTGATTGCGCTCATTTGTCATTTCATCACATTGTGAAACGAGGACAGTTTCATCCTTTTTTCATTCTATTATCACGGCTCTCATAGACTATTATTCACGCTTTTGTTAACTGAGGCTTTTCTGACTTTGGAAAATGTCACACTGCTAATTCCCTTTGTCTTGCACAAAAGCAATAGGAATCTAAAGACGAATTACTGTAAAACATGCTATCCTATGGCTTAGTGGGGACTTTTCGGAATCACTCCATATGCAAGTTTAGCTACTAGCTATTAAACGTCCTTGTAGCATGCTCTACTAATCTATTACACCTGCGTAGCGTCTGTCAGCCATCGTGGGTCCTTGAGGGATGAGGGCAGGGTCAGGCGAGCTAAAGGTTATGTAGTGCCCCCTGGTGGTTAGTAGAGAATTTGTACATGAGTAATGAAAAATACACCTTCCGCTACTTTCATTGGAAACCATTGGTCTGTTGCTCATTGACGGACACTAACAAAGTCAATGGATCAAAATGTATATTCCCCGCGGGGGAAAACAAGTAAAAAACATAACACAGTCGTCACAAACAGGTAGGCGCAGCACAGATTTACATTGACGTTTTAGTCATTTAGCAGTTATCTTATTCAGGGCGTCTTGCAATCAGAGCCATTCGTTTTTTTATCAACCGCACAATCGGACTGTGAAGATTGTGACATTTCAAGAGTACAACACAATGGAATGAACCCTTCCGTATATGAGGTGTCCTCACTCCCAAATGTGTATGCATCCCAAATGACACCCTATTCCCTGTTTAGTGCACTACTTTTGACCATACTTAATTTCCCCTCATAAGAATTCAAATGACCCTTATCTATAAAAAGCTTAAGCACTCAAAGCTCTTGACAAGCTTTTCACACTTGCTTTGTAGTGTGACACCTGCTCAAAGCGTGCGTGCTGTTCAGGTCTCACCTCCGTGTGTTTCCTCACTCCTAGTTGTCACCAGGACCGCGTGTGTAGCAGTGCTTTCCCTTCCACAACCATAGTTCAGGGATTCATTGGTGTGTCATATAATGCTTAGAATCCAGTATTATCCCCTCTTCAATTCGTCCATTTTAATACAGCTTTATTTCCCCTCAGAAACAGTTAGAAAAAGCAAGTTAGGTTACAAATGTTAACATTTGTACCGTATCTCTGGGCTCTATTTTCTACTCTAGTATATGTTTTGGTAACAGTTGGGGAGAGAGCAGTAGATAACATTTACTTCAGTTACTCCCCATGGCTACTTATTAACTTAGTTACAGCTAGGCTACTTCCTATAATATGTGTCTGGTTGTGTCCACATGCCATACAGACCTTTGTCTATTACAAAATGATGTTCTGGTAGCATTTGCAAAGTCTTTCAAAATACTACTAGCAAATATCATAGCAATAGTTGATGTGCAATATGGTTACCTAAATTGACCCCAACCCCAGTGATTTTTCTCTAACCTTGAGTGAGTAGATTACGCTGCTACATCAGGCTATATTATGAACTGTTGGTTGCTTACTCTCACACCACTATTGTGATATAAAGGAGAGAACCTTGGCAGAACCACAACCAGCCTCATTGTGACACTGAACAGCCATTTTAGAAATGTCCCACACAGTTGAAATGATCCACCAGGGTGCGGCCAAAATGGCAGCTATACAGTGCACTACTTTTAGCCACAGACACCCTATTGCCTATAATACACTGCTTCTAGTGCACAAAAGTAGTGTGCTTGACAGGAAATAGGTTGTCATTTCAGACATGGCCTCAGTCTGTAAACGTGGAGATTACTGACCTCTCATCTTTTCCTCTCAGGACCTTCTACAGATTCGAGGCTGTGTGGGACAGCTCTCTGCACAACTCCCTTCTGCTCAACCGAGTCACTCCCTACGGAGAGAAGATCTTCATGACCCTGTCTGCATACCTGGAGGTCAGCCCTGTCTGCCATCTTGATTTTACTGTATCCACCAACCTAGGGAATCCTGTCTCAATAATGAATTGGTATTGTGTATTAATAAAACATAATCTACCGTCTCTAGGCCTACTGCTTAGGATTTAGGGATTTTATTTGCAGATGACAATTATCATCAATGAAACACGTTAAATGATATCTATAATTGATAAATGTCAAGGACACTTGTAGGTAAATCAAACTTATAAACATGAACTGCTATTATACAGATATTCTTATTCGGCCATACTTAAAAGGGCTGCATACATGTAAATAAGAATGTATTGTGAATAATGATGTATAACAGCCCCATAAGCACTATATACAGTAGTGTTACAGTATCCACTCATTTACAGTGCTCTGCACTCAGGAGCTTGAGCGCTAACATGCTAACCGTTTCTCCACTCCACAGCTCGACCACTGCATTCAGCCTGCCATTATTACCAAAGACATCTGCATGGTCTTCTACTCCCGAGACGCCAAGATCTCCCCTCCCCGCTCCCTGAGGAACCTCTTTGGAAGCGGCTACTCCAAGACACCTGACTGGTAAGGCATCTGACAGTCATGTTGTGTCCACCTTCTATATGACTCGTAGACAGCTGTCAGATATCTAAGTTGACAAATAAGCAGCTGTCAGCCATTTTGTGTACACCCTTTATGACTCCAGTAGAGGCTGCTGAGGGGAGGACAGCTCATAATAATGGCTGGAACGGAGCAAATAGAATGGCATCAAATACCATTCCAACAATTCTGCTCCAGCCATTACCACTAGCCTGTCCTCCCCAATTAAGGTGCCACCAACCTCCTGTGTATGACTAATACACAGCTGTCGGTTATCTATGTTGACAAATAATCAGCTATCAGCCATTTTGTATTCAGCCTTAAGATACGACCTTGATGAACAACACCCTAATATAACCTCTTGTGTTCCGTATTACAGCAACAGAGTGACTGGCATCTATGAGCTGAGCTTGTGCAAGATGTCTGACACAGGAAGCCCAGGTTAGTGTAATCTCTCTCTCGAAACACTGTTGGTATTGGGATAAAAGCACTGTTGGCCTTATCTATGAACCAAACTTAATAGCAGAGGATAGCTAAAATATACCCCCCAACATACTCCTCTCCACTCCCCTGTTCTCTATAGTGCTTGTGTGTGCTTGGTATAAGTCCAGACAAACAGTTGTGTATTGATATAACAGCCACCCTCGGAGGTAGTGACGTTTCAACCTTCTTATGTCTTAACCAGAGCTGGTTTAAATTCATGACAGGATCCAAGTCTGCATGCTCTCTCTCTAGCTCTTTGTATCTCTCCCCCCTTCCACTATATACTGAGAAGTGCATGTTTGTTTGCTACTCAGGTATGCAGCGGCGGAGGAGGAAGATTCTGGACACTTCTGTGGCCTACGTCCGGGGAGAGGAGAACCTGGCTGGCTGGAGGCCCAGAGGAGACAGCCTCATCTTGGAGCACCAATGGGAGCTGGAGAAAATGGAGCAGCTGCATGAGGTGACTGAGCACTTTGAGAGTGTTGAGGGCAAAGGGAAGCCTGAAATGGCAACAACTAAAAAATCCTATGTAGTGCACTACTTTAGACCAGAGCCCTATTCCCTATATAATGGCTTATTTTTGCTAGAGCCTTATGTCCTGTATCATGAATTATACGTTTGACCAAAGCCCTCTTCCCTGTATAGTGCACAATTTGGATCAAATTAATTTCAAACTCTCTCTTGCTTCGTTCCTTTTCCTTCCCCCTCCAGGTGGAGAAGACGCGTCATCTGCTGCTGCTGAGAGAGAAGCTGGTGGAGACTGCTCCAGCTACAGGCCCTGGGGGGCCCACCAGCAAGTCCCTGAGCGAGTCACTGTCGCCTAGCATGAGCAGCGGCACCCTGAGCACCTCCACCTCCATCTCCTCCCAGATCTCCAGCACCACCTTCGAGAGTGCAATCACACCCAGCGAGAGCAGTGGCTACGACTCCGCTGACATCGAGAGCCTGGTGGACCGCGAGAAGGAGCTGGCCACCAAGGTGAGGAGGGAGGGAGGGAGGAAGGAGATGGGGAAACAAATAATTTTATAAATGGGCTGAAACTGGGAGGGATTAACCTGAACTTGTCCAATAAGAAACACTTGTTTTCAGTAGGTACGGTTTGCACAAATAAATACACCCCAGGGTTATATTCATTAGGGCATGCAAGGAAAATGTTTTAAAGGAAAATGGAAATGACAGTTTCTTAAGTCCAAGTAGTCTCTCTGTTTCAGTCCATTTTCTTTTGTTTGATGCCTAATGAATATGACCCTGTTTTAATGGTTTACAAACTGTACCTGCTAAAGTTGTACTGCACATGGTCCCCAACAAAGGAATGGGGTGGGGTGTTCCAGAAAGCAGGGTCAATGAGTTGGCCAGCTGACTGACCTAAATCCTAAATCATTTGGAAAGTATTCAGACCCCTGGACTTTTTCAACATTTTGTTACGTTGCAGCCTTTTTATAAAATTGATTAATTTGTGTTTTTCCCTTATCAAACTATACAGAATACCCCACAATGCCACAGCAAAAACAGATTTTTTTGAAAATGTATTAAAAATAAAAAACGGTATTCAGACCCTTTACTCAGTACTTTGAGTACTTTGAGGCATCTTTGGCAGCAATTACAGCCTTGAGTCTTCTTGGGTATGACGCTACAAGCTTGGCACACCTGTATTTGGGTGTATTTGCCCTCAAGCTCTGTCAGGTTGGATGGGGAGCGTCACTGCACAGCTATGTTCAGGTCTTCACAGATATGTTCGATCAGGTTCAAGTCTGGGCTCTGGCTGGGCCACTCAAGGACATTCCGAGACTTGTCCCAAAGCCAATCCTGCATTGTCTTGGCTGTGTGCTTAGGGTTGTTCTCCTGTTGGAAGGTGAACTTTCACCCCAGTCTGAGGTCCTGAGCGCTCTGGAGCAGGTTTTCATCAAGGATATCTCTGTACTTTGCTCCGTTCATCTTTCCGTTAATCCTGACTAGTCTCCTAATCCATGCCTCTGAAAAACATCCCCACAACATGATGCTGCCACCACCATGTTTCACCGTAGGGATGGTGCCAGGTTTCCTCCAGATGTGATGCTTGGCATTCAGGCCATAGAGTTCAATCTTGGTTTCATCAGACCAGAGAATCTTGAAAAGGCTGTAATGTGCCTTTTACTGAGGATTGGCTTCCATCTGGCCACTCTACCATGAAGGCCTGCTGATTGGTGGAGTGCTGCAGTGATGGTTGTCCTTCTGGAAGGTTCTCCCATCTTCACAGAGGAACTCTGGAGCTCTGTCAGTGACCACGGGGTTCTTCGTCACCTCCCTGACCAAGGACCTTCTCCGCCGATTGCTCAGTTTGGCCGGGCGGCCGGCTCTAGGAAGAGTCTCGGTGGTTCCAAACTTATTCCATTTAAGAATGCTGGAGGCCACTGTGTTCTTGGGGATCTTCAATGCTGCAGACATTTTTTGGTACCCTTCACCAGATCTGTGTCTTGACACAATCCTGTCTCGGAGCTCTATAAACAATTCCTTCGACCTCATGGCTTGGTTTTCGCTCTGACATGCACTGTCAACTGTGGGAGCCCACTGGTTTGTTGTGAATTTGAGCCCAGCACTGGAATAACTCATAGTAGAAAACTGTATTGTCCCTCAAGGGGAAATTGGTTTTGCAGCAGAATAATATCCATAAAGTCAACAACAAACATTTCACAACGAATAGAACACAATGTACACAACATAACATTCACCATATTATCTGTTGTCCTGTAGTGCCTCCGCCTTCTGACCCACACTTTCAACAGTGAATACAACCAGGTGTGCAACAGCATCAGTGACTGCAAGGTGAGATACAGTAGAGGTGGATCGATAACAAGCTGCAATGCCTTAACAGAACAACATGACATTGTCTGCCAACTAAATTTCACCAAATCAGTGTGGTTACTACTGTCTTAATCTCCCCTTCCTTGTTTCTGCTCTCTCGCTCAAGCTGTCAGACATCTCCCCCATGGGCCGTGACCCGTCGGTGACCAGCTTCAGCAGTGCCACCCTCACCCCCTCCTCCACCTGCCCCTCTCTGGCTGACTCCCGCTGTAGCTCCGTGGATCAGAAGTAAGACTCTATTATAGTAGACTCCATTATAGTAGAATCCATTAGACTATAGTAGAATACATATAGTAGAATCCAATAGACTATAGTAGAATACATATAGTGGACTCCATTTGAAATGAACACACCTCTCCCATTCTAAATGACATCCAGTATTGACCACTCCATATAAACCAATAACACTTGAGCTTCACAAACCTGGTATACACTTTTGTGCATAATTGAGGGAGTGGAACTTTAAGCCTCCTATATACTGTTACAACCATTTAAAACAGTCATAAGAAATAGGCTAAATATTCATGTCCGAGCCACAGGTTTGTATACTATATTCTGGGACACACCCTACAGTTAAAATGTTTCTGAAGTGCTTCTAAATATGTGATTAGTTTTGAATATTTAATTCTTAGTAACATCAGACTGACGCTCTTCATTGTTTCCCAGGACCCCAGAGGCCAATTCTCGCGCCTCCAGCCCCTCCTGCTCGGACTATGAGAACTTCCCCATGGTGCCCACCCTGGAGACGTCTTATCTGGCTCGAGCCGGCAAAAACGAGTTCCTCAACCTGGTGCCCGACATCGAGGAGATGAGACCTGGGTAACTGCTATCTCCTTGTCCCCCTTGTATTAGCAGTGGGGATGATGATGACGATCACTTAATTGTTTTTTTAATCATATGGCATGCCAGTATGCATATACACACAGATAGACAGCACGTCACAAACGTTCCAAAGATGATGCATTAGACACACAGGCATACAGTATTCACGCAGACAACCATATAGCATAATGCAATACATTTACATAGAGTATAGGTTTGGTGAGTGGCTAGACTAACTCCTATTGTTAACCCTGCATGTTCGAGTGGTTGTCATAGTTTCATAGCTAAAACCCAATGAATCGAACTGAGCCCCTGTTCTCTCCCACCACAGGTCTGTGGTGTCCAAGAAGGGTTTCCTGAGCTTCATGGAGCCGCGGTCCAACTCGTGGGTGAAGCACTTTGTGGTGGTGCGCCGGCCTTACGTGTTTATCTACAACAACGACAAGGACCCGGTGGAAAGGGGAGTGCTCAACCTGTCCACTGCCCAGGTGGAGTACAGCGAGGACCAGCAGGCCATGCTCAAGGTGGGCCCACATGCACGTGCGCACACAAACACAAGCGACTTTCACCTGTTTGGCATGTACAGGCATTTTGATGGGTCAACACTATACCCACGCACAATGTGGAGTTTTAAGAGTAGAACAGGATTGATACGAGCTCTTCGGGTTGAACAACAATGGCACATAATGCCCTTACATGTGTAAATGGCTTGCCACAAGGGTAACTAGCTTCCTCGTGTGCTGTTTGAATCCTCTCTAGACACCCAACACATTCGCTGTGTGCACAAAGCACAGAGGGATCCTGCTCCAGGCCAACAATGACAAAGACATGAACGACTGGCTATACGCCTTCAACCCGCTTCTAGCAGGAACAATAAGGTACTGTACACATTCCCCTAACTAGAAATACAACATTGTCAGCTATTTAGGACCCGTTTCCTTGTACCCAGTTCATGCTTAGTCCTGGAGTAAAAAACATTCTCAATGGAGAATGTCCATAGAAAGTGCATTTAAGTCTAGGCTTGATTTGGGTTCAAGAAACCAGCCCTTAGTGATTTAAGCATTACCATTGAATAGAACCCATAGAAGACTACTGAGAGTACTGATGTTGATAAGGCTCTGATGCTACCCATAGAGAAATGATTTCATTTTCTATGATTGTTTATTTTGATATACCTTTGCCTGTAAGGTGAAGCTTATTGCTTTAGTGTACGTTTACAACATTTTTCCAGTGCTCTAATCTACTGGTTTTTTTTTAGCCCAGCCCCCAACTTGGTGGGATATATACGTTATATATGTTGTTTTTTGCTTACGGTTGTTGTTTTTCCTTCAACTCACAGGTCCAAGTTGGCGAGAAGGCGCTCTGGTCTGCTGAAGAACTGATAGAGTTCGTCTGTGTGCAGGAAAACATGGCTCCTATTCTTCAGACTAGCCTTGGAACACATACCAAGTGTTAACACTTATTAACCATTGTGATTCTTGACGGTTTTCTCTTGTACGTAGACTTGTGGCTTAAGTCTCCTCTCAAGCAACTAAAAGTTTAAGTTCCTGAAAATCTGCTTACCCCCTATCCAACCCTCCAACACCCCCAACTCTCCCCCTTCTCTATTTCCCTCTCCCAGCCTCTCGTGTTTTCGTTTGGGATTCGTTTTCGTGTTTTGTTTCGCTTTGTCGTCATTACCCTTCCCTGACCCCTCTAACTAGTAGCATGTCGTAATAGTCTACTTGTATGTGCACGATTCTTCAGAAACAGGTTCTGACCACTCTCTTTAAGTTTACTAATCGTCTGTAAAGATTGTCTTTATATCAGTGTTAGCTGTCTATCAAGAATATTTTATTTTACGCGCCCGCATGACAACAGCAGCATTCCTCAGGAGAAGACCAGGTTTGCTTATTCTACACACCAAAAATATCACATATGACAGTTAAAAAACTACTGGGAAACAAAAAAAATGAGGAACTACATGAGAAATATCAGTTTACGCTCTCCAACAGAAAGCACCGCTGGTTCAAGAACTATTGCTGCTAGTGAAAACAGGTTTTCAGTCTATGAGACTTTGCATTGGGCCTCTGCCCCTCAGTATAATCTAGCCCTCATACACCACCCCCCACTCCCCTGAATTTTTGTGTGAAATACCGAACGGGAAAACAACTGTTGGTAAAGATTGCCATTTTCAGTTAGACATTATTGCAGCATTGGAGAAACGCTATTGTTATCCACGTGGTATCCATGTCCTACTGTTTTGACCTCTGTATACACAAATCAACCCCAAATTTAAGCATTGCTGTCTGTCTACCTGCAAGGACTTTCAAAGCAATTTGGCGTATAGGAGAATGACATTAGAAATACAACTAGCAAAATAAACACGATTCAGTAATGAAAATATTAAATTGAACTATTCCCATGAAAATACATTACTGAACACCCCTCTACTCTTTTGCCAGTTCAGCTGTCCTTGATATCTCAGTCATTGAATAGATAGATAAATAGAGCAGGAATATACCAAGTCACCGATAGAGGGAGGACAGTACTGTGAGGAGAATGTCATTTGTACATAATGTTCCAGGATCCTTGTGCTAGTCACCTCTCATTAAGGATTTAAAAGACATTCCTCTTAGAATGTGTTAGTCTTACTCTTAGTGCTTTTCCTACACTGCTCTATTTAGGTTCATGGCTAGTCGGCTCACATAGCCACACTGGACCTCAGCATTTATTCAGTGTTTTATCATCGCATCCTTGTGTAACAACTAAAGACATAACACAGTGCAAATGAAAGGAACCAAGGGAACTCAGTAGGGTTGAATAGCCTTGACCCCCTTGGTAGTTATTTGGTGAAGGTTGTAGTGTGTTGCCTTGCAGAAATAGACCAGATGATAGCCTGTATCTGGTCCATTCACTCATGAAAACCATCAGGTACTGTGTTTCTTCGGGTGAATTGGTGAACAAACAGGGTGGGGCGGATTTCCCACAGAATCCCATATTTTGCTTTTGTTATTCTTTCTTGAATCTAAACCTCATTAACTCCGCTAACTACTCATAAGTTATTTTTTTTATTAGCACTGTTGATTATTTTATACTATGCGGTCATTCCATAATGGATTTTGATATGAAATAATGGAAAAAATGCGAACGAAGTGAAGTTTTATCCAGCTATGTTTTAACATTATTTTGCACATTTACATATAACTAATAACTATAGCAAGACTATAGAGCAGACCAGACATATTCAAGCCAAGATTGATTGAATCTTAGCACCGGCAGTAAATACGAGGTCTTTTAACGTAAGTATTGGTAAGAAAGTGACAAGGTTGATGGGTTACCACCCAGCTAACACAGAACGTTTCACAACCTAAAAAAAAAAGTTCCCGTAATATTCTGGGAACCAAAATGTGTTAGCTGGACAGTGTGCATGATGATGTGTTGATGAGTATCTCTGAGACTGCTAATGTTTACTAACTATAGACCACTGTCTGGGATCAAAGGGATAGAATATGCTCTGATGCTTTTTCTGATATTATTTATGAAAATATTTGCTCTGCTCGTCACAATAGGTCAACTGCGGCCACACGTTTTAGGTCCCTCAAAATTATGAAGTGACATTAAAATGGGGGCTCTGTCTCTACATTTGGTTGCTTTGTACTGTACGTATGTAAAGAATGGAATATTCAGAGGGCTATGAGATGGCTCTGGCCAACCAACCAGTAGTTCCTTTTGCTCTCGGCACACTGCAAAGATAAGTTGAAGTTTGAGTGTGTAGAGACAGTGACAAATGTGGACAAGCCTCTGTGTTTGGGGCTTCATAAAGTTATTTGCTAAAATTAAGACATCATTTTTCAGTTTGGAAATTCATCGACAACATTTTCTCAGAATAGATGAAAATCGCTGAAAGACATTCTGCCCTCAGGTCAACCAACCTATAGCAGGGCAGATAGAAAAACCTTTGGCTCGTTGTTGAATTGTTACTTTAAGAGCTGCAGAAATGGTTCTCCATGTCAGGGTATCCTTACTGAAAAATGATTAGTTGTAGGAGGACAAGCTTTCCTCAACCTCCAAGATGACAGAGCAGCCTCTATGCACTGATCAAAAGCAAAGTTTACCTCCCATTAACTTCACTGTATTGAATAATGACATGTATGAGCTAATATTAACATATTGATATGATTACCTGTCAAAGCAAAGATTTCCACTTGGCAACTAATCTATATGATAGATATTATTATGGATTGTTTCATCTGTATTTATCGTTTTGCAATGTATATATTAGTTTGCAGCTC
This sequence comes from Oncorhynchus kisutch, assembly GCF_002021735.2. Taxonomy (NCBI): domain Eukaryota; kingdom Metazoa; phylum Chordata; class Actinopteri; order Salmoniformes; family Salmonidae; genus Oncorhynchus; species Oncorhynchus kisutch. The sequence goes on along the minus strand of NC_034190.2, from coordinate 61,058,104 downwards.
TTTGCACAGAATAATAAAAGGTATAACTAACTGATCAAATAAAGTCTGCTCAATTTCAGTTGTTTCACTACAAATGAACCAAATGATGGCGTGCAGCATTTGCAAGCTGAGGCAGTTTGAAGAGAAAGTTGAATGTACTATCAGGATGTTGCTGTGTATTATTTCCATTTATCAAAAAGGAACTAAAATGTAACCCATTTTAGCCCAGTTGTAGGGAGATGGGTCACTTTAGTGCTTCCTTTTAGAAAGTAGTCTGAAATAAGTTTGGTTTTGAACTTAAACCATATTAGTGATAGCTAGCCATCTAGAATGTTGCAGTTGCGCTTTTTGTTATTTCTTGTTTGTTTTTCTAATATCAGGGAGTATATTAAGAAGTAGCTATTGTTGTTAGGCATCCAAAATTACAGTAAACCATTGTTTCTCAAGATGTCTTCACCTCAACGCTTTCCCATGCTGCCTTTAAAACAAAACTAGCCATGATATTTTGCATCTTCCCCACTGACCCCAGTCAGAAGACTTATTTGTTTTTAACTGACATTCCTTCTGATTTGTTCACAAAAATGACAAACCACGACAATATCACTGTACATTATTTGTCAGATTGGCTTCATTTTCATACTTATTTTGTAAATATCTGTGTTGTATGGGGCTTGAATTAAAATGTAAATATGTTTCCTGTATTTGTAATAATCATAATCCATTCGCTGTATAGCCTAGATGTGTCATGCAGATGTCCTAATTCTGTGTATGGTAATCTTGCACCATTGAGCTGTTTAGTGAATGAGGTAACAATAAAAGTACAACCCGTGCATAAGCAGAATAAATTCAATCTGTTCGTCTCATCCTTTATCATGCTACTGACTGGGGTCATTTTGATCCCAGAGGCCTATTTTTAATCCTATTTAAAAGGTTGTTTATTCAACGTGTTTTTCATGACTTTGTCAATCAACTTGATTAATCTCACTCATTATTTAGTGTTTCTGTGTCAATATGGTCTTAATCAAATACAAATCCTTTGGGGTAATTTTAACCCCAGCCAAAACAGTATCCTGTCTATATTAATTTGATAAATATGACCTTTTATTTGAATCTGGGTTTCTCTAGTGACCTAATACCAAGTTATCCATACCATCAGAGGGTGAATGGGATCTGTAGGCCTATCAGCGATCTTTGTCCAGATACACGGATCTGCAGAGTTACAGCCCCTTATTTAGAGTACCAGCCAATGATTATAACTGTCCTATACCAGGTATGACTGAACAAAATCTAAATTACCTCGGATTAATAGTTAGTTATTTAGCACTATTTGGACTGAAATTATAATGGAATAATTAAGGTTCCAATCCCAGCACTTGCTATCAAAACATCTCTGTGGTATGAGAACTTGGTACAAATGCAATACAGAAGCCTGATGCACAGGTTGTATTTACACAGGCAGCCCAATTCTGATATTTTTCCCACTAACATCAACTTTTCACATCAGATAAGCTTTTTCAGAGCTGATCTGATTGGTTAAAAGACAAATTACAGAAAAAAAATATCAGACTTGATCTGCCTGTGTAAATCAAAAACAGTTTGTCACCTGTCACGAAGAGCACATGTTCAATTTCATAAACATGTTTCCCTATCTTAAGATGTTAAATCAAATGAAAACTATATTAAGTGCCAAAAAAAAGTAACATGGTTGAAGATTTAATCTTAAATCAGCCATAAATCCCCTCTTAACAGGGGAATGAAAGCCTCTTCTGTGCAACAGGAAGTAGCAATTGAATGCAGCTTCACAAAAGAAAATGACAATGCTCAAACATTTCTAGCCTGTCTATCTATGGGTAACAGGGTTGAAGTGTTATGCTTGACACACTCAGTTTCCCACCAGAAAAAGGCCAAAAAGAGTAGAACCACCTCACATGCGTTTACACTGATTTGACTTAGATGTTCAATTTGTCTTATGAAATATATATTTTTTAAAGGAATCGATTCACCATATTAAAACGATAGTTCAGTTCACTTAACAGGGTTGACCTTAATGAGGGACAGACTTAAATGAATCACTAATCACATGAAATGACTTTGTCAGAGCAACAAAATAATTATGGTGAAACTTGGAGAAATTGTTGGATTAAATGGTTTGAAATCTTCCAAGAAGTGACACCGGGTTGGAGGTACATGTCAAAATGCTGAATATTGGCACTTTAGCAAGCCTTTATTCACAATTATTTTATATATATATATATATATATATATATATATATATATTGAATTCTCCATGTGATCTATAAAGGGAAATTCAGTTAATATAACAGGCTTTTATATTTCAGTTTTGGTACACAATTTCAACTTAAAGTATTAAAAAGACCTACAATAAACACAAAAATAAACGCAATGTGTAACGTGTTGGTCCCATGTTTCATGATCTGAAATAAAAGATCCCAGAAATGTTACATACGGACAAAAAGCTTGTTTCTTTTTTTTTTTATTGCACAAATGTCTTTATATCCCTGGTAGTGAGCATTTCGCCTTTGCCAAGATAATCCATCATGATCATTATACAGGTGTACCTTGTGCTGGGGAGAATAAAAGGCCACTCTAAAATGTGCAGTTTTGTCACACAACATAATGCCACAAATATCTCAAGTTTTGAGGGAGCATGCAATTGGCATACTGACTGCAGGAATGTCCACCAGAGCTGTTGCCAGAGAATTGAATGTTAATTGCTCGACCACACGCCTCCAACATTGTTTTGGAGAACCGGCCTCACAACCACAGACCATGTGTATGGCGTTGTGTGGGTGAGCGGTTTGCTGATGTTGTGAACAGAGTACTCCATGGTGGCTGTGGGGTTCTGGTATGGGCAGGCCGTAACAAGAGTCTGAGGCCCATTTTTTTAAGGTATCTGTGACCAACAGATGCATACAGTTGAAGTCAGAACTTTACATACACCTCAGCCAAATAAACTCAGCAAAAAAATCAAATGTATTTATATAGCCCTTCTTACATCAGCTGATATCTCAAAGTGCTGTACAGAAACCCAGCCTAAAACCCCAAACAGCAAGCAATGCAGGTGTAGAAGCACGGTGGCTAGGAAAAACTCCCTAGAAAGGCCAAATCCTAGGAAGAAACCTAGAGAGGAACCAGGCTATGAGGGGTGGCCAGTCCTCTTCTGGCTGTGCCGGGTGGAGATTATAACAGAACATGGCCAAGATGTTCAAATGTTCATAAATGACCAGCATGGTCAAATAATAATAATCACAGTAGTTGTCGAGGGTGCATCAAGTCAGCACCTCAGGAGTAAATGTCAATTGGTTTTTCATAGCCGATCATTAAGAGTATCTCTACCGCTCCTGCTGTCTCCAGAGAGTTGAAAACAGCAGGTCTGGGACAGGTAGCACGTCCGGTGAACAGGTCAGGGTTCCATAGCCGCAGGCAGAACAGTTGAAACTGGAGCAGCAGCACAGCCAGGTGGACTGGGGACAGCAAGGAGTCATCATGCCAGGTAGTCCTGAGGCATGGTCCTAGGGCTCAGGTCCTCAGAGAGAGAGAGAAAGAAAAAGAGAATTAGAGAGAGCATACTTAAATTCACTTCAGATATAACAAACTGACCCTAGCCCCCCGACACAAACTACTGCAGCATAAATACTGGAGGCTGAGACAGGAGGGGTCAGGAGACACTGTGGCCCCATCCGATGATACCCCCGGACAGGGCCAAACAGGAAGTATATAACCCCACCCACTTTGCCAAAGCATAGCCCCCACACCACTAAAACTAAACATCCTCTCACTGTCAACTGCATTTATTTTTAGCAAACTTAACATGTGTAAATATTTGTATGAACAAAACAAGATTCAACAACTGAGAAATAAACTGAACAAGTTACACAGATGTCACTAACAGAAATTGAATAATGTGTCCCTGAACAAAGGGGGGGTCAAAAGCAACAACCAGTATCTGGTGTCTCCACCAGCTGCATTTAGTACTGCAGTGCATATCCTCCTCATAGACTGCACCAAATGTGCCAGTTCTTTCTGTGAGATGTTACCCCACTCTTCCACCAAGGCACCTGCAAGTTCCCAGACATTTCTGAGGGGAATGGCCATAGCCCTCACCCTCCGATCCAACAGGTCCCAGACGTGCTCAATGGGATTGAGATCTGGGCTCTTCACTGGCCATGGCAGAACACTGACATTCCTGTCTTGCAGGAAATCACGCACATAATGAGCAGTATGGCTGGTGGCATTGTCATGCTGGATGGTCATGTCAGGATGATCCTGCAGGAAGGGTACCACATGAGGGAGGAGGATGTCTTCCCTGTAACGCAGAGCATTGAGATTGCCTGCAATGACAACAAGCTCAGTCCGATGATCCTGTGACAAACCGCCCCGACCATGATGGAACCTCCACCTCCAAATCGATCCTGCTCCAGAGTATAGGCCTTGGTGTAACAATCATTCCCTTGATGATGAACTCGAATCCGACCATCACCCCTGGTGAGACAAAACCGCGACTTGTCAGTGAAGAGCACTTTTTGCCAGTCCTGTCTGGTCCAGCGACGGTGGGTTTGTGCCCATAGGCAACGTTGTTGCCGGTGAGGACCTGCCTTACATCAGGCCTACAAGCCCTCAGTCCAGCCTATTGCGAACAGTCTGAGCACTGATGGAGGGATTGTGTGTTCCTGGTGTAACTCGGGCAGTTGTTGTTGCTATCCTGTACCTGTCCCGCAGGTGTGATGTTCGCATGTACTGATCCTGTGCAGGTGTTGTTACACGTGAGCAGAGATCCTGGGCATCTTTCTTTAGGTGTTTTTCAGAGTCAGTAGAAAGGCCTCTTTTGTGTCCTAAGTTTTCATAACTGTGAACTTAATTGCCTCCCGTCTTTAAGCTGTTAGTGTCTTAACGATCGTTCCACAGGTGCATGTTCATTAATTGTTTATGGTTCATTGAACAAGCATGGGAAACCGTGTATAAACCCTTTACAATGAGGATCTGTTGAGTTATTTGGATTTTTAAGAATTATCTTGGAAAGACAGGGTCCTGAAAAAGGGAAGTTTCTTTTTTTGCTGAGTTTACATTTAAACTCAGTTTTTCACAATTCCTGACATTTAATCCTAGTAACAATTCCCTGTCTTAAGTCAGTTAGGATCACCACTTTATTTTAAGAATGTGAAATATCAGAATAATAGTAGAGAGAATTATTTATTTCAGCTTTTATTTCTTTCATCACATTCCCAGTAGGTCAGAAGTTTACATACACTCAATAAGTATTTGGTAGCATTGCCTTTAAATTGTTTAACTTGGGTCAAACATTTTGGGTAGCCTACCACAAGATTCCCACAATAGGTTGGGTGAATTTTGGCCCATTCCTCCTGACAGAGCTGGTGTACTTGAGTCAGGTTTGTAGGCCTCCTTGCTCACACACGCTTTTTCAGTTCTTCCCACAAATATTCTATAGGATTGAGGTCAGAGCTTTGTGATGGCCACTCCAATACCTTGACTTTGTTGTCCTTAAGCCATTTTACCACAACTTTGGAAGTATGCTTGGATTCATTGTCCATTTGGAAGACCCATTTGCGATCAAGCTTTAACTTCCTGACTGATGTCTTGAGATGTTGCTTCAATATATCCACATAATTGTCCTTGCTCGTGATGCCATCTATTTTGTGAAGTGCACCATTCCCTCCAGCAGCAAAGCACCCCCACAACATGATTCTGCCACCCCCGTGCTTCACGGTTGGGATGACGTTCTTCGGCTTGCAAGCTTCCCCCTTTTTCCCCCATACATAACGATGGTCATTACAGCCAAAAAGTTATATTTCTGTTTCATCAGACCAGAGGACATTTCTCCAAAAAGTATGATCTTTGTCCCCATGTGCAGTTGCAAACCGTAGTCTGTCTTTTTTATGGCGGTTTCGGAGCAGTGGCTTCTTCCTTGCTGAGCGGCCTTTCAGGTTATGTCGAAATTGTACTCGTTTTACTGTGGATATAGATACTTTTGTACCTGTTTCCTCCAGCAACTTCACAAAGTCCTTTGCTGTTGTTCTGGGATTGATTTGTACTTTTCGCACCAAAGTACTTTCATCTCTAGGAGACAGAACGCGTCTCCTTCCTGAGCGGTATGACGGCTGCGTGGTCCAATGGTGTTCATACTTGCGTACTATTGTTTGTACAGATGAACGTGGTACCTTCAGGCATTTGGAAATTGCTCCTAAGGATGAACCAGACTTTTGGAGGTCTACAATTTTCTTTCTGAGGTCTTGGCTGATTGCTTTTGCTTTTCCCATGATGTCAAACAAAGAGGCACTGAGTTTGAAGGTAGGCCTTGAAATACATCCACAGGTACACCTCCAATTGACTCAAATGATGTCAATTAGCCTATCAGAAGCTTCTAAAGCCATGACATTTTCTGTAATTTTCCAAGCTATTTAAAGGCAACTTAGTCACTGTCAATTTAGTGTATGTAAACTTCTAATCCACTGGGATTGTGATACAGTGAATTATAAGTGAAATAATATGTCTGTTAACAATTTTTGGAAACTTACTTGTGTCATGCACACAGTAGATGTCCTAACCAACTTACCAAAACTATAGTTTGTTAACAAGAAAGTTGTGGAGTGGTTGAAACACAAGTTTTTATGACTCCAACCTAAGTGTATGTTAACTTCCGACTTCAACTGTATCTGCATTCCCAGTCATGTGAAATCCATAGATTAGGGCCTAATGAATTTATTTTTATTGACTGATTTCCTCATATGAACTGTAACTCAGTCAAATCTTTTAAATTGTTCCATTTTGCGTTTATATTTTTGTTCAGTATATTTTCCCCTCTTTGATTTGTTCAAATCAGTGAAACGATCTCAAATGAAGGTGCAGATGGGGACATTTCTTTCATGAAGAAATACTTTTTTGCCACCTATTTCCTGTTAACGTTTCCTTATATTCCTCAAGTTTCCCAGCTCTCCTGCTCTTTTTTTTTTTTTAGGAAGAATGAGTTTCATATTCAATTTCTGACACCACACCACATCATGTGGTGGTAGTTCTGCATGATAAACTACAATAATAGTTGTGTACAGGTCCAGCAGTATCATTTTTACATGTCGTGCTGAAAATATTGTCCTCAAAGGAGAGAAGTGAAGATTGGGTCAGGCAACAAATATAACTTTAATAGTAATGTATAACATTATTTGGAATTAAACTCAAAGTGCGTTTGGAAAAAGGTTGTTAGATTGTTTTTATGTTTTTATTGGGGTCAAACATTGTGGAGCCAAATGATTAGATTTCAATGTTGTCTTGTCGTGGTGAAATTTGTGGGAGTGTAACAAAGTTATAAGAGTGACAGGGGGTTTAAACCAATGAAATATTTGATATCTCTGCTCAGTTTTTCTCCACGAATGAGAACTCGAGAACAATGTGGCTTGAGCTCTTTGACGTCATCTCACATAGGCGATCCTTTGGTCTGGTTGAATTTGAGGTTTCCTCTTAAAATTGAGAACGAGGAAGTACTGTGGAAATCTCAAGAAAGTCCATTGGCTGTGTGTGTTACTTGAAGACGGATTATTTTCCTTACCAGAAACATGGCAGAGTGAGTATTGCACATCAATGCATTATCGTCTCTGAGAACTGAATTAATATTCTTTCAAACAGCTGGCGATGGATAAACTATCTATTTTTGCTAGCTCACTCCACTTTTTATTTCATTCACTTTAGCTAGCAAGCTAGTTAGCTATCCAATACCACCCAGCAGTGTAATATGGCTAGCTAACGTTGCATGCCTGGCATTAAAAGGGCAGTCTGGCTTAATCTACTAACTAGCCTAGTTAGCCACCTAGCCACAGAAACCTCTCTGTTTTTACTCTTTGATTTAACTAAGTGATTTGACAATGCACGCGACACATCGACATAGGTCTAGTAAAATAACATTAAAATGTATCCTCAACCTTGAATAGTAAATGACATGGTAATCTTGTATAGTTAAGTGAATCCAGGCTATTTAATTAACTCTTTCCTACATGATAATTTCAATCAACTTTATATAGACATGGCTTTAAAATATGCTACCTAACGTTGTAGAATTGATTCAGAGTAGGCACTAACATTACAATATTGGACAGGCTCGTGTTTCTTGCTTGAGAGGGCACCCTCTCGTTTGTTCAGTCTCTATCCAGATGCCCCAACTAACAGATACCAGGACTCTTGACTAATATGATTTTCTTTCCACAGAGCAGATATTGCGTTGATTGGTTTGGCCGTCATGGGCCAAAACATCATCCTGAATATGAATGATCATGGCTTTGTGGTAAGTCTCATATTACAGTTTATTATACAGTTACATACCCCCTAAATAGTCTGCAACATAAGTGGTAGGCCTAAACTTTTTACAGTACATTGTCTTTCCCTTGCCTAAATTGTCCATCGTAGGGTTTCAAAATTCTGGTAACTTTCCCAAACTTCCCAGATTTCCCCAGGATTTCTGAAAAACCTGGGAATTGTATTAATCTAACCTATTCTTTCCATAGGTCTGTGCATACAACCGCACTGTCTCCAAAGTGCATGATTTTCTGGCCAATGAGGCTAAAGGCACCAAGATAATAGGAGCTGAGTCCTTGGAGGACATGGTGGCCAAGCTGAAGAAGCCAAGGAGGATTGTGATGCTGGTCAAAGCCGGCCAGGCGGTGGACGACTTCATCGACAAGCTGGTCAGTGGCACAAACTGAAAAATGGGATAGAAATGATGGGTCATGCTGTGGCTGTCAAATGTATCAAGGCTTTTTCAGTTCACCAAATCAGGTAATGGCTGGCTTGGATGCATTTGGGGTATTGAAATGCCACAAAGAAAAAATGTAGAACTAGTGAAATTTAGTCCCACGGTTTAAAATCTCCGGTAGCTTTCCCAAAACTTTCCCAAAATTAGGAGGGAAAAAGCAGGAAATCCGTAATCCTTCAAACAAATTTTGAAAATTTACAAATTTGCAACCATACAGACCCTAATGTGGCTCATTTGGTTGTGCATGGCACTTGCATTAAAGTAGATTGCCCCCTTCAACCAGTCCATTTTCCTTCACAGGTCCCTCTTCTTGAGGCTGGTGACATTATCATTGATGGTGGCAATTCAGAATACAGAGACACAACAGTAAGTTTATCAGAAACACCCATTTCAAAGCTATGGTAGTGTCATTGTCAAGAGTGTGGTCTCATGGTAGTGTCGACTGTGTGTGTGTGTCTAGCGGCGCTGTAAGAGTCTGAAGGAGAAGAACCTGTTGTTTGTCGGCAGTGGAGTCAGTGGAGGAGAAGAGGGGGCTCGCTATGGACCCTCACTGATGCCAGGGGGACACAAAGAGGCCTGGTGAGTTTTTGGGACTCTACCCTTCCCTCTGCTATGGAGGGGTTGGGATTGATGGTTGATTATGACTGTGTCCCAAATAGCACCGGAGTACAGACTATAATGAGGAGGAGTAGTGATCATCTGTGAGAAAATTGTCTTAATCATACTGTATTTTTAAGCTTTCCCATATTGTTCCGTGTGTCCACAATCAATGATTTAATTATTATGAACTGTTAAAATGTGATAGTTTTTTACTCCTACAGGCCACATATTAAAGAGATTTTCCAAAGCATCGCTGCCAAGGTGGGGACAGGAGAGCCGTGCTGTGACTGGGTGAGCGGAATTTATTTTTCATGTCCACAGGATTTGGCACAAAATTGCACAACTTTCCCTCTTCCCTGGCTCTACATGTCATTTGAAATGTGCTGTTTTGACAGGTTGGTGATGAGGGTGCAGGCCACTTTGTGAAGATGGTCCATAATGGTATTGAGTATGGGGACATGCAACTGATCTGCGAGGCGTACCACCTCATGAAGGATGTTCTGGGTATGGACCACGACGTGATGGCACAGGTGAGCCATTCAAAATGAATCAAAGTTTATTTAAATTATAAACCATTCCAGACACCCCTGATGACTTTCTGCTTTTGACTCCTCCGCCAGTCATGTAATACATATGTCTTTTAGAAAAGAGGCTGAATGTCTTAGGACCGTAACTTTAATAGCATAAACCTCGCCATGAAATGGTCTCCATAGTAGCTAACTATAACAGCTGTTGATACTGTATGATGTCATGATGTATCTTAGTTGATTATTCTATTTGTCAGGTTCACTTCTGCTCTTGGGTCTCCCTTAGGCTTTTGAAGACTGGAACAAAACGGAGTTGGACTCCTTCCTTATCGAGATCACAGCTGGCATCCTCAAGTTCAGAGACACCGACGGCACTCACCTGCTGCCTAAGATCCGGGATGCCGCCGGGCAGAAAGGCACAGGGAAGTGGACGGCTATTTCGGCTCTCGAGTACGGCACACCAGTCACCCTGATCGGTAAGAGAGAAACGGACAATAGTCATGAAGTCTCCATTTGGAAATTAATCGTCCGCAGTGACGTTTCTCTCTGAGGCTAAAAGTTTAATTGCCACTGATTTTGACTAACATTTGGAGTCAAATCAAACTTGTTTTGTGTGTATGCTCTCCTTTGGTGTAGTCTACACCTTGTCGGCAAAGTGGTTATTTTCTTTTTTGGACACGGTTTATTTTCAGTTGTACCACTCTTTATTAACTTCTTGGCGCACCCATCCCGTTAGCGGGATCATTTTCGTCAACATCCGCTGAATTGCAGAGCGCCAAATTAAATTACTAAAAATATTTAATTTTCATGAAATCACAAGTGCAATATAGCAAAACACAGCGTAGCTTGTTATTAATCCACCTGGCGTGTCAGATTTCAAAAAAGCTTTACAGCTGAAGCAAACCAAGCGTTTATGTAAGGACATCTCTCTCAGCAGACAAAACATTACAAACAGCTAGCAGCAAAGTAGATTGGTCATGAAAGTCAGAAAAGCAAGAAAATGAATCGCTAGCATTGATGATCTTCGGATGTTTGCACTCACTAGACTCCCAGTTACACAATAAATGTTCCATAAAGATTATTTTACAATCCAAACACCTCCATTTGGTTGGCACGTTATGTTCAGAAATCCACAGGCTCTAGCGGTCACGACGGGGCAGACAAATTCCAAATAGTATCTGTAAAGTTCGTAGAAACATATCAAACGTTTTTTATAATCAATCCTCAGGTTGTATTTACAATAAATAATCGATAATATTTCAACCGGACCTTAGCTTTTTCAATTGGCGAGAGAGAGAAAATGTCTGCTCCAAGCTGTTGCGCATGCAAAACTCTGCTGGCACCCAACCATCCACTAACATGATGTGATCGTTCCCGCTCATTTTTCAGAATAAAAGGCTGAAACTATGTCTAAAGACTGTTCACACCATGTGGAAGCCATAGGGAAAGGAATCTGGTTGCTATTCCTTTAAATGGAGGGAAGGCATGCAATGGAACAGGGAGCTTTCAAAATAAGAGGCACTTCCTAGTTGGATTGTCCTCAGGTTTTCACCTGCAATATCAGTTCTGCTATACTCAGACAATATTTTGACAGTTTTGGAAACTTTAGTGTGTTTTCTATCCTAATTACATTAATATTCTGGGCCTGAGAAATAGGCAGTTTCATTTGGCTACGTTTTTCATCCAAACATCAAAATACTGCCCCCTACACTCACACTCAACAGGTTAACCTGGGGCAGTTAACAGCCTGGCCAAGAGACTTGTATCCCAGCAATGTTGGCGTAGTCATGATACAGGGTTGTGTTCATTAGGGCAAAGGAAAATGAAACAAGCATTTGTTATTCAATAAGTTCAGATAGTACCTCCCTGTTTCACTCTGTTTCAGAACATTGGCTTCCATTTTGTGCATACTGAATAATGTTTATTTATTGAACCTTTATTTAACGAGGCAAGTCAGTTAAGAAGAAATTCTTATATACAATGACGGCCTACCCCGGCCAAACCTGGACGACGCTGGCCCAATTGTGCTCCGCCCTATGGAACTCCCAATCACAGCTGGATGCGATACTGCCTGGATTCTAACCAGGAACTGTAGTGACGCCCCTTGCAGTGATACCCAGCCCACAAACTACTTAGTACTCTTGTAGTGGTTTGTCTAAGAGCTGCTAATGTTTAGCCACATTAACTGACCCCCACAGTAGTGGCCCAGTCTTTGTTCAGCTGAACGTGATCAATGAAGTGTCTGCAGCCTCCCTAAGAAGATTGGAGGCTTTTCTAGTCACACCACCTCATTTCAAGTGACATAAGGGGGATTTTCAGTCTGCTGCTGCTGCGATGGGCAGCGTCTCCTAAAGGTAGCATCAGGTGGTGTGGTTATTCCAGGACAAAGCTGCCTCCAGCTAAAGACTAAAGTAGTGGAGAGATACATCTCCTAAGTGATATTATCAAACTGGTTTACACTTGAGTTGACAACCAAGTCATAGGCCTGTTATTCAGTCTTACTCACAATTTGAAAATGGAACCACAAGATTGCTATAGAAAGGGCTACTTTTTTCTGCAACAGAAAAGGAAGACTTTATATTTTTTTTGCGGTGTGTTATTGGTATTTAATGTTGTCCCTGTATCATCAGTACAGGGAGCTCCTGTGTGAATGATTAGCGGAGAGAACAAAAGGGCTCATTGTGAAAGCAGAGAACTGGTGTGGGTGGCCATGGGCCAGGGAGAGAGTGGACACACCATACAGGCAGGCTTGGGGGGTGGATTTCAGCTCTCAATAGGGTTGCGTTCAATGCAGAGTCGGGCGCTTCGTTTAGCCTTACTCATTGTGACATCTTTTTTCTCTTCTCTTCCCCCACTTGCCATTGCATTGCATCACTGTGGCAATATTTAGCAAGTCATGCTTACCCAACGTATTTTTTCATCATGTGGTGGGAAGTTGTTCCTTTTTTTGAATGTGGCAAGCCCTGCTTTTACAATAGAATGATGGTTACTAACGCTGAGTCATAGGGTACCTTTGTGTTGTGGGCGGCATTGTGTTAACTTTGTCGGGTAGGAACTGTGCCAGCTGTAGGCTTGTCATTATGTTTGGGATTAGTATTAAACTTGATGATGATTAAGGTATAAACGGGATGCCTATTCGATCAAAGATATAGAAGGGCAGAAGTTTGGTGGTAAATATTGGAGTTGTCTGTCAGTGTCTAGCTTACAGCGTGTACAATACAATCCCTTAATGTCTAATTCATGAAGGAAGGAGAAACCCGCACTCACCTTTTCCTTCAAATATATGCCTTTTGAACCCGCTACCCGAAGACCTTTTGTCACTACAAACATTTGAGCTGAGCATGCCAATTTCAGCTAGGCTATCAATTACTGGGTCTGTTTACTGGGTCATTTCTCACGAAACTAGAACAAAGAAAATACCAGGATTTGGGAGATTTTCATGATATGTAATTCATAGTAGGGTGTTTTACATTTCAAGAAAATCCCCTAAATCTTCTGTTTTCTTTGTTCTAATTTTGTGAGGAATCACCATACGAGGACTCATAGGGTGATTGCATTTAATAGAAATGAAAAGGGAGAACATGTTTTGAGGTAGACCTTGACCACCTACTTGATCTTGTCCAATTTCCTATTGAAAGCATTTTCCACATTTTGTGCCCAATGACCGCGACCCGGTTTGTGACCAAATGTGTTGCTCTGTAAAGAAGCTGACTCTCTGCCTCTCGCTCGCTCTCTGCCGCTTGCTCTCATGCCTCTCGTGCTCTACCTCATCGCTCTCTCTCTCATCCTCCCTCTCACAGGCGAGGCTGTCTTTGCCAGATGTCTGTCGGCCCTGAAGGACGAGAGAGTGGAGGCCAGCAGGAGCCTGGCCGGGCCCCAGGGAGCCAAGTTCAACGGGGACAAGGCCTCGTTCCTTGAGGACATCAGAAAGGTAGCCAGGCTACAGATGTCTGGGTTTCTGGGGCAATGCTGTAAAAACAAGAGTTCATCCACATATCACTATTAAAGCGCTTGTCATGTTTTCTCACCAATAGCTGAGGAAAATCACATGTTTTATTTGTAATCAGCCAAACAGAGTATTTTGAACATGTTGACTCATGCTCCCGAGTGGTGCAGCAGTCTAAGAGCTCAGTGCAAGAGGCATCACTACAGTTCCTGGTTTGAATCCAGGCTGTATTCCATCTGGCCGTGATTGGGAGTCCCATAGGGCGGCCCACAATTGGCCCAGCGTTGTCCGGGTTTGGCGGGGTAGGCAAAACAAAAAATGCTATAGCTAATTGGCTTCCTCAGTTATAGACTCCAATCAAGTTGTAGAAACATGGTGGCGCAGTGGTTAAGTGCGCTGTACTGCAGCGCCAGCTGTGCCACCAGAGACCCTGGGTTCGCGCCCAGGCTATGTCGTAACCGGCCGCGACGCACAATTGGCCTAGCGTCGTCCGGGTTAGGGAGGGCTTAGCCGGTAGGGATGTCCTTGTCTCATCGCACCAGCGACTTCTGTGGCGGTCCGGGCGCAGTGCACGCCAACCAAGGTTGCCAGGTGCACAGTGTTTCCTCCGACACATTGGTGCGGCTGGCTTCTGAGTTGGATGCGCGCTGTGCTAATTAAAAATATATATATATATATATATTTCACCTTTATTTAACCAGGTAGGCTAGTTGAGAACAAGTTCTCATTTGCAACTGCGACCTGGCCAAGATAAAGCATAGCAGTGTGAGCAGACAACAGAGTTACACATGGAGTAAACAATTAACAAGTCAATAACACAGTAGAAACCAAAGGGGGAGTCTATATACAATGTGTGCAAAAGGCATGAGGAGGTAGGCAAATAATTACAATTTTGCAGATTAACACTGGAGTGATGAATGATCAGATGGTCATGTACAGGTAGAGATATTGGTGTGCAAAAGAGCAGAAAAGTAAATAAATAAAAACAGTATGGGGATGAGGTAGGTGAAAAAGGGTGGGCTATTTACCAATAGACTATGTACAGCTGCAGCAATCGGTTAGCTGCTCAGATAGCAGATGTTTGAAGTTGGTGAGGGAGATAAAAGTCTCCAACTTCAGCGATTTTTGCAATTCGTTCCAGTCACAGGCAGCAGAGTACTGGAACGAAAGGCGGCCAAATGAGGTGTTGGCTTTAGGGATGATCAGTGAGATACACCTGCTGGAGCGCGTGCTACGGATGGGTGTTGCCATCGTGACCAGTGAGCTGAGATAAGGCGGAGCTTTACCTAGCATGGACTTGTAGATGACCTGGAGCCAGTGGGTCTGGCGACGAATATGTAGCGAGGGCCAGCCGACTAGAGCATACAAGTCGCAGTGGTGGGTGGTATAAGGTGCTTTAGTGACAAAACGGATGGCACTGTGATAGACTGCATCCAGTTTGCTGAGTAGAGTGTTGGAAGCCATTTTGTAGATGACATCGCCGAAGTCGAGGATCGGTAGGATAGTCAGACATGCAAATCCCATACTTTAATCTTGAAATATAAATGTGACTTTATTCTCAATTTTGACTTTATTCTCTAAATATTGCCACTTATTCTTGAAATATTGCCACTAAGTGCTATTGTTCAAAAAATATATATTATAAATATAATATATATACATACAAAAATATGATCCAAGTACCACCACTCGTCAAGTAAATGTTATTATTTTTTATTTTTTGAACTCTTCCGTAAATTAATCATGGATATGGGAACAGAATTTCTCTGCTAATTATCAGTTACTTCAAGCAAATGGTTTTGTCTTGTGTCCTGTTCAGGCCCTCTATGCCTCCAAGATAATCTCGTATGCCCAGGGCTTCATGCTGCTCAGACAGGCGGCCAAAGAGTTTGGCTGGTCCCTAAACTATGGCGCCATTGCCCTGATGTGGAGGGGAGGCTGCATCATCCGAAGGTAAGACCTAACATACCATCATCATTAAAAGGCTGTCAGAGCTCCATTTACGAACGTGTGGCCACAGTGTGAAGCCATTTGTTTTATTCTTGCTGCCACAGAGTGTTGTAAGGCAGGGTTGACGAAGCCACAAGGAATGTAAGATAAGATTTCCTGGAAAATCGGAGTGGGACAAGAATGAGGAAATGTCTCTCCTAATCAGGGTTGCAGTCAGTAAAAAAAGAAACTTTTGAAATAACTAGCTTCTCAATTTCAGTGTTTTGTAAAGTCATTTAATAATGGATGCCCTTTTGTAAATTATTGAATTGGAATGTCAGTTTACATCCTGAATTGACTCAATTTGATATCACCCTAACTCTGGTGTCAAGTCATATTTGTTTTATTCTTGCTGCCACAGAGTATTGTAGTGCAGCCAGCTGAACACAATGAACAAGAGAAGGATTCCTGGAGAATCAGAGCCATACAAGAATGAGAAAATGTTGGTCTTAATGCGCAATGTGGGAAAGATGTTGCATAAACCTTGAGCAAACAGAAACCATTCATCATAATGTCTCTCAGCCCTGTGCCAAACTACACCCGACATTACTTTTCAAAGTGCAATGTGTTTTAACTGAGAATATGGTCTTGGTCAGTAGGGCAGAGCCGTCTAAAGTAGATCGGTCCTTACACTCCTGTCTGAAATGGTTTTATCCTTTTTCAGGGATAATAAAACAGTGACCCTGGGTCATGTACATTAGTACACACTGTAGCAAAATGTTTGGCACCAGAAAATGAAAATAAACGGTCTTGTAGTCCCTCCCTGTTTGTCTGTTTTGTTTGGTGAGTAATGATGCCAGTATCTCTCTCACCATCTCTTTTCTCCAGTGTTTTCCTGGGGAAGATCAAAGAGGCCTTTGACAGGGATGCTGAGCTGCAGAATCTGCTGTTGGATACCTTCTTCAGTAATGCCGTACAGGACTGCCAGGTACAGTAAAGGAGAGTAGGGTTAATTTGCTCTAAAATGCTGAACTTGGGTCATTTGTAGCATTTTCCCCCCCATAAGGGTTAAGTTTAGGATTGGTGGAGGGGAAGCTGATCCTCAATCTGTACCTAGGGGAGTAGGAAGTGATGAAAGAAAGCCCACCCCTTTGTGGCCACGTTAGCAACACACACTCACGGCTGTTTCCTCTTTGAAAATGACTCTATATTGATACATACCATTTCCCAGCCCACAAAAGGAGAATATGATGGGGCTGTTAGTTATTGGGGGAAATGTGTTTTTGTAATATAGATGACATGTCATGGGCTTCTTATTCATACTGCATTTTAATTGCAGTGTTGTACATGGTATGGCCCAAGACAGGGCAACATTTACAAAGTTATACTGTATTTGGTCTCTGCGTTTTAAATAAATAAACCCCTTGTAGCTATCTAATTATGTGGTTATAAGTGTTCATGTCATATTGCTTTGCAATGATCTTGTCTAATAAACTTGAAATAACTGTATTCACCATGATGTTCCCAAATCCCAGAGGGTTAGAGATTATTCTGTGTGCTTTTGCTCATGCGTGTGCTTGTCTTTGTCATGGCTGTAGGACTCGTGGCGCCGGGCGGTCAGCATTGGAGTGCAGCAGGGGATCCCTATGCCTTGTTTCACCACCGCCTTGTCCTTCTACGACGGCTACAGACACGACATGCTCCCGGCTAACCTCCTCCAGGTAACAACACATTGGATGCCATGGTGGAAGCGTCTCCTCTTACCATGCTTAAGGAGCAACTCAGTGACACAACACACCACTCTCTTCAGGGCACAAAGCTCCCCCTACAAGAACATATGTCAAAGTGAAAGAGATTAAAACGGTCTTGTCACGTGTGGATGTTAGCTAAGGGTAGTGTGTGTTTGGATGCAGGGGGAGGCGGGTGGACTTTAAGACCCTAAGACGGTGATGTAACTACCATATTTAAATGGATACTGCAGCATTTAGGCCCACCCATATGCCCAGCTAACAAGGAAATGTTTTACAAAGTTGTGAAAACGTTGCAGAACATTACAAAAACGTTATGTGCCAGCCGGGCTGTTCTGGCGCTCTCGCAGAAGAGTGGGCATCTTGCATCGCTTTATTGGCAAACATATAGAAGGAATAAAACAACATTTTACTGAGGCAACTCTTATCTCTGTGTGTTTGTCACTTTAGGCCCAGAGGGACTACTTTGGAGCACACACGTATGAACTTCTGTCAAACCCTGGCAAGTACATCCACACCAACTGGACAGGCCACGGTGGCAACGTTTCCTCTTCCTCTTACAACGCTTAAGGAGCAACGCTGTCTCAGACAGACGCAGATGGGCAGAGACGGAAGGCCAGAGATTTATGTTAGATGTTACTTCTCTAAAACCAAGCATCAATATTTAAAGACCCCTTCCTTCAATCAGACATATTGTATCTTAAGATTCTTAAAAGGGGTTCAGATGTACTATTAGTTTTATTTATGATGAAGTGGGAAAAGTAATCATTGTATGTGTATGTCAACACTTCCCCTATGAGGTTGGTAGTGCAGTGCTTAGTACTGGGCCCATTGCCACAGACGCGACTTCCCTCTTTGTTGCGTAAGGGTTTCGCCCCCAAAATTTACACCACAAGCTGTCGGCTAGTTTCTCCAATCATGTCCGACCCAGAGTTCTCACAGTTGACACTGGATTAAGGTTAACCATGGTACTGTATTAGGCTAAATAAAGATTTAAATCCCTTTTTAATTAGCTTTTGTGGTCCTTACACTCCAGCCTCGAGCGGAAAACAGGATTCAGGTTTTGCTCTGTTTATAACTGCCCAGGGTTACATTGGGCAGAATGAGGCGTCAACTGCGGCGATGGCCCATGGTACAGTAATAAACTTTGATAAAATGACCCTGTTAAATCAGTGAGAGCATCTCTCTTTCATGAAATCCATTGAAGCCTTTGCTTACCAAATTAGCACAATTCAAACTAATTGAACAATCTTTTGTTTATTTGTAGCCTGTGTAATTTCAAGCAATTTCCAGTAGGTGGCCCTAAAACACTTGTCCCTGTGGTTCCTGGATATCAATCATGAAAACACAGATTGACTATTAGACTCATATAGTCTGAAATGTGGCTTGGAAATTATTTAGTGGTTTAGTCAAGTCCATCTTGTCAGTGCAGGTTTGTTTTTACTTTGAGAAGGTGTTGAAGGGTTTTGGATTCTAAGGTTACTGAACTTTTTCAAATGATTGATAATGAATCATCAAATTTGTTTACAACTTTACAGTATGGAACACTTGAGTGGAAAAAGCTAAATCACATTTGTGGAGAGAGCGGAGTTGGTGTCTCACCTATTGGCGAAGGCAATATAGTTCACGTGTTGTTCAGATCTCAATTCACTCTGCTCAGATCTTCTCAGTGTCTTTGGCTTATAAGTGAGAAACGCTACATCTCAAGCAGGCACACAGTTTGTTCTTCCTTTAATATCAGCTGTAGCACTCACCTGTTGAAATCCGTAGGGCAATTCAAAGCTCATTTGCCAGTGCACCAGATACACCTGTAGCTTTGGTCTTTGACGCCTTTGTTTTAGGCCTTAAGTACCCCTCATTCAGCTTCTCTAGCCATCCACAGTCACTTATTTTGGGCAGTTAGGTTCTTCCAAGAATACCTTCATTGGCCCCCATTTTAGCAATTGGCTCCTGCTTAACACTGGCACTGGCCGTATCTGCCATGTTTCTTTCAACTATCTAATCTTTTCAGATCAAGATAAAGGGTTTTGGAAAAGTGCATAGGAAATGTAGCCTGGTCCACCAAAATGTAAGATCAGGATGGTCGAACGAGGCTATAAGAAAGGAGTCCACTGTCGAGTATTGACATTCAGTATGGAAGATGTACTGCCATTGTCAATCCTTTTGATGGTTAAAGGAGCCTTTATCTCTGTAGGCTTGCTGTAAATACATTCTGGTGTTCCTGTTTAGTTGACTTAACTTCTTACATGACAAACAAAGCGACAGTGTTTTTGCTATGTAGGCCTACAGATTACAGTTATCATAAAAAGACAACCTGGCTCTTCCATTCTCAAAGTTAGGATCGTCATCACCACTCAACCCATTTAGCATAGCTTTGCTATTTGGATTCAGCATTCAGACTTTGTTAATGATACTCTTCTCCTTTTTAAATAAATATTTGTCTGGGTTGATCCTTTGTTTATGCCCACGGCTGAATTAATCCATCGGAAAAAGGAACATCGACAATTAGGGGCTTGCTGAGGAGGGAAGTGTTCTAAATGACTTCATGTTGGGTTGTATTAAAACGTATGAGGCTATTATAGCTCTTTGATGGCAGTGCAGCTGGGTGATGGTGCCGAGTCATCCTTCAGACAGTCAGTCCCAGATGGCACCCTATTGAGTACATTACGTTTGACCAGGGCTGTAAGTAGTGCACTGTAAGGAATAGGGTGCCGTTTGGGATGTAATCTGTTCAATAATGCATTATACAGTTGTGTTGAGGAAGACACGAGAAGAACCCATATTCCCAAAAACTTGAATCAAATTGAGTCCTGCAGCATACCACCTTCTTGTGGTTTTTGTATTACACATATTGTTGGGGAATGTATAGGCCTGCAATTCCTTCCAATCTGAGAAAGAGGAATGGGTGAACGCTATATAGGGTTTAGGCCAGGATTAATTCAGATCAGCGTTAACCCTTGTTAGCCACATACATAGCTTTTCATTGCTTTTGTTGAGGTGGTGTCAGAGGTGCGTTTAGAGCTGTCAAATCAGGCTGGTCTCAGACTAGACGTAACATAGTCAACGTAAATCCATGGCATTCATGTTACATTTGGTATGGTTACATTAGAAAGAAGGTTCCTTAAGGCAAAAACAAAAGTAGGGTGGTTGGTCAGGGTGGGTGTATAATGTGTACATCTAACAACTCAAAGGTTGCGTGTTCAAATCTCATTACAGACAACTTGGATATTTTAGCTAATTAGCAACTTTGAAACTAATTTTTAGCTACTTTGCAACTACATAGAATGCTAGCTAACCCTTCCCCTAACCTCAACCCTTTAACCAAACTCCTAATCTTAACCCCTAACCTAGCTAACGTTAGCGACAACAAATTGTAATTCGTAACATATCATACGAAATGGATGATGGACATCCACAAATTAATACATACCAAACATAACATGTACTAATTTGAGTGTGACGGATTTTCATTTACAATGTTACGTATACCCGAGTCCAGGTTGGTCAAATTGGTGAGCAGCTGCTCCTGTCGTCATTGTCACGAAACCACAACCGTCCTATCCCACCCACGTTAGAAGTTCAGAAGGCTATATATAAATAATGACACTAATTTAAAACCATTAAACGAAAAAAAAAGGGATTCATATCAGCCTAATCAACATGCCAGTGTTCGAACTTTGTAACGCGGCTGCATGGGATTTTTACTGATGCGTCTTGGTGCATCCAATGGCAATGTCGTTGATAGGTAATGCCAGGAGCCACTTGTGGATTTGACAGCTCGAACGCAGTTAATAGGGCTATGTGCAATCCATAGCGCTGAAGATCCCGCTACAGCGCAATTGAAATGTAAAGGGAATTTCCAATTGAGCCGACATACGTTACCAAAGAATGCCGTAAGCCTAGATTCAATCAGATCAGCATTAACCCGCAGTAAACGACAATTCTATAGTATATCATTGTTTTTCATTAAGGTGATGTCGGAGGTGCAACTGGAGCTGTCATATCATTGAGCAGCTGTTCCACATTGCGGACGTTTAGTGTTGCAGCGTGATACATTTTTTTCAAGCGAATGTTCCTGTTCTTGCATTAGCGGAGAACACATTAACCGTAAACACTGTATATTTCGGCTCAATTGGAAATTACCTTTACAAAATAAAACATTGGTTTCTTTACCCTCTAAGTCTATAGACAAGCTATGACAGAAATTCATGCTTCGGTTTAGTCTCCTTGGTACTGTTTCCACATGCTTTTATTTTATTTTACCCTTATTTTACCAGGTAAATTGACTGAGAACACATTCTAATTTACAGCAACGACCTGGGAAATAGTTACAGGGAAGAGGAGGATAAGTGAGCCAATTGTAAACTGGGGATGATTAGGTCAACCGGTCGCTGCCTGCACCTGCATGCCCGACTAGCATCACCACCCTGGATGGTTCCGACCTAGAATATGTGGACGTCTATAAGTACCTAGGTGTCTGGCTAGACTGCAAACTCTCCTTCCAGACTCATATCAAACATCTCCAATCGAAAATCAAATCAAGAGTCGGCTTTCTATTCCGCAACAAAGCCTCCTTCACTCAAGCCGCCAAGCTTACCCTAGTAAAACTGACTATCCTACCGATCCTCGACTTCGGCGATGTCATCTACAAAATGGCTTCCAACACTCTACTCAGCAAACTGGATGCAGTCTATCACAGTGCCATCCGTTTTGTCACTAAAGCACCTTATACTACCCACCACTGCGACTTGTATGCTCTAGTCGGCTGGCCCTCGCTACATATTCGTCGCCAGACCCACTGGCTCCAGGTCATCTACAAGTCTATGCTAGGTAAAGCTCCGCCTTATCTCAGCTCACTGGTCACGATGGCAACACCCATCCGTAGCACGCGCTCCAGCAGGTGTATCTCACTGATCATCCCTAAAGCCAACACCTCATTTGGCCGCCTTTCGTTCCAGTACTCTGCTGCCTGTGACTGGAACGAATTGCAAAAATCGCTGAAGTTGGAGACTTTTATCTCCCTCACCAACTTCAAACATCAGCTATCTGAGCAGCTAACCGATCGCTGCAGCTGTACATAGTCTATTGGTAAATAGCCCACCCTTTTCACCTACCTCATCCCCTTACTGTTTTTATTTATTTACTTTTCTGCTCTTCTGCACACCAATATCTCTACCTGTACATGACCATCTGATCTTTTATCACTCCAGTGTTAATCTGCAAAATTGTAATTATTTGCCTACCTCCTCATGCCTTTTGCACACATTGTATATAGACCCCCCCTTCGTTTTCTACTGTGTTATTGACTTGTTAATTGTTTACTCCATGTGTAACTCTTTGTTGTATGCTCACACTGCTATGCTTTATCTTGGCCAGGTCGCAGTTGCAAATGAGAACTTGTTCTCAACTAGCCTACCTGGTTAAATAAAGGTGAAATGAAAAAAAAAAAAAATGAGTGCCAGATTGGGAATTTAGCCAGGACACCGGAGTTAACACCCCTACTCTTACCGGCCATGATTGGGAGTCCCATAGGACGGAACACAATTGGCCCAACGTCGTCCGATGTTGGCCGTCATTGTATAAACGAATTTGTTCTTAACTGACTTGCCTAGTTAAATAAAGAATAACCATAAACTAGCAGCACCTGGACCATTAACCAGCAGCACCTGGTCTCCCAACCAGGACCAACCCTGCTTAGCTTCAGAAGCAAGCCAGCAGTGGGATGCAGGGTGGTATGCTGCTGGCTTACCATCCTAATGTTTTAGCATTTGTGGCACCTTTCAAGGCACGGGGCCAATGATTTGGACATGGTGTACAAAAAATGCAAATATCTGTCCCATGGCTCTAATGGGATTTGTGCCACAAATGCTAAAACGCTGGCATGTTGAAATGGTGCCAGGGGAAACTAAACCAAACCATGGATTGCTTTAGCATACAGATTGATTAGAGCCCTTAGTTTTGAGATCCTTTCCTAACTTTCATCACACTTTTGTTATTTTGTCCTTACCATTTATTTTTACAATTATGGAACACATGGCAAATTGATACTTAATCAGTACATAATTACTTAGAGGAGAATATGCTACAAGTTGTGGGGGAGGGAGGCTTTTAAAGGAAATTACATCCACTTAATTGTGATGTCTAATTCAGAGAACATACTGTATGTTTTTTTTAATGTACTACAGCGTATTAACAGGAAATGGGATCATTTTGGTAATTACTCATGTCTGCGTCAAACACCCCTGTTTGTGTGTGTGTGTGGGGGTCTATAAAAATGTGGCTTGTGCCACGAGACCTGCAGCAGCTTCAAGAAAGTGATGATCATGAGGGTGCTGGTGAGTTTAGTACCCTTCGTCCTCATGGTGTGGTGTGGACAGGAGACAACGGCACTTCCCATAGAGGATAACCTAGGATTGCAGCACAACCGGGTGAGTTGATAATAATCACTCCTTATTAAACTCAATAGCGTGTTTGAAGGTTTGGTATGAAAATGTTAGTTTCTACATATGTCAATTTAGACTTTTGGGGACAGCTCATAGTTTTGTGGTACAGTTCTAAAGTTGAGCTATGACACCACACTTGATGTTGCATGTTCGTTGTGTTGTAATATCAAGCATGAACCATGAATTGCAACCACAAATGCCGATATTCAGGTCAACTACAGATAGTTGTTACTGGATACACGCTTAAAGTCGGTTTGAGTCACAGAGCAACGTGTCCTGGCTGGTAGTAGTTGACACGTGATTTAGGCCTCTATTCAATCTGTAACGCTGAAGCATTAGATTCCGTGATAGAAATATAAAGGTAATTTCAGATTGAGCCAACATATTCCGCGTTTACGGTGAATACAGTCTCCGCTAAAGTGGAAACATTGCCGTTAAATTCCAATCACGCTGTTATGCTAAAGTCCCGCGATGTGGATTGATTAGAGCCCTTAGAAACCTTTCTGACAGCAAACCTGGCTGAGAGGAAGTCATCCATTGGATGCAACCTAACAAGGACTTAATGAAGTGTCAACTCCCTCCATCCAGGATCATGCTGTGCAAATCAAATTCACCTATATAATTTAATAATACATGACAAAAAATTTATTTTGGTCCAGGAGTTGACCGTGGAGCAGAGGGACCTGTTGAAGACATTGTCGGGGCTGAATGAGCTGACGTCCAAGTATATGTATCTGGATCAACAGCTCCACAGAGAGCTGCAGGACAGATCTCTCAGAGCTCAAGTTCCTGCCAAAGTGAGATTCCCCTGTAAGAAGTTATTTTGGAAGACCTTCTCATCCTGCTAGCAAAGGCACTGGCAGACAGCTGCTGGCAGTCACAGTCCACACCCTGGTCTCTTAGCCGCATTGCATGAGCAATACTCAAATTACTATGAATAAAATGCAACTAAAGAAAAACGAATTCTGATTGATGACTCTGATTGATGACTAGAATGTAGGGCAGGCAAGTGGTATTATCTTACTATTGCAGTGGTCTTTCTTTATTATTTTTCTTTTCAGGGAATGTTTGAGGTGTAGAATTACAAGTCCTTGCTATTAACTGTTTTGCATGGATTTAACATGGTTTATTGTTACTGTGTCAGCAAAAGACAACACTATGAAGCCTTCATACTGTCATTACTATTAACATCAACTGAATTACAATGAGAAAAGGCTGCAGCCTAGATAATTGCTTACCTCACATTTTGGCTTCTTGTCTTGCCTAGACGGTGCCTTCGGAAAGTATTCAGACCCCTTGACTTGTTCCACATTTTCTTACGTTACAACTTTATTCTAAAATTGATTGAAATATTTTTTGTCCTCATCAATCTATACACAATACCCCATAATTACTTTTATTTTATTTAAACATTTTGCTCATTATAAAAATGAAATATCACATTAACATAAGTATTCAGACCCTTTACTTTGTTGAAGAACCTTTGGCAGTGATTACAGCATCACATCTTCTTGGGTATGACGCTACAAGCTTGCCACACCTGTATTTGGGGAGTTTCTCCCATTCTTCTCTGCAATCTTCTCAAGCTCTGTCAGGTTGGATGGGGAGCGTTGCTGCACACCTATTTTCAGGTCTCTCCAGAGATGTTAGATCGGGTTCAAGTCCGGGCTCTGGCTTGTCCCGAATTCACTCCTGCATTGTCTTGGCTGTGTGCTTAGGGTTGTTGTCCTGTTGGAAGGTGAACGTTCACCCCAGTCAGACCCTGAGGAGTGCTGTGGAGCAGGTTTTCATCAAGGATCTCTGTACTTTGCTCTGTTCATCTTTGCCTCGATCCTGACTAGTCTCTCAGTCCCTGCTGCTGAAAAACATACTCACAGCATGATGCTGCCACCACCATACTTCACCATAGGGATGATGTCAGGTTTCCTCCAGACATGACGCTTGGCATTCAGGCCAAAGAGTTCCATCTTGGTTTCATCAGACCAGATAATCTTGTTTCTCATGGTTTGAGTCTTTAGGTGACTTTGGCAAACTCCAAGTGGTCTATCATGCCTTTTACTGAGGAGTGGCTTCCGTCTGGCCACTCCGCCATAAAGGCCTGATTGGTGGAGTGCTGCAGAGATGGTTGTCCTTCTGGAAGGTTCTCCCATCTCCACAGAGGAACTCTAGAGCTCTGTCTGAGTGACCATCGGGTTCTCGGTCACCTTCCTGACCGAGGCCCTTCTCCCCCGATTGCTCAGTTTGGCCGGGCGGCCAGCTCTAGGAATAGTCTTGGTGGTTCCAAACTTCTCCCATTTAAGAATGATGGAGGCCACTGTGTTCTTGGGGACTTTCAATGCTGCAGAAATTATTTGTACCCTTTCCCAGATCTGTGCCTCGACACAATCCTGTCTCGGAGCGCTACGGACAAGTCCTTCGACCTCATGGCTTTTTTTTGCTCTGACCTGCACTGTCAACTGTGGGTCCTTATGTAGACAGGTGCCTTTCCAAATCATGTCCAATCAATTGAATTTACCACAGGTGGACTCCAATCAAGTTGTAGAATCTCAAGGATGATCAATGAAAACAGGATGCACCTGAGCTCAATTTCGAGTGTCATAGCAAAGGGTCTTGAATACTTGTAATTTTTTTATTTTATATATACATTTCTAAAAACCTGTTTTCACTTTGTCATAATGGTGTATTGTGTGTAGATTGATGAGTATTTTTATTTAATACATTTTAAAATGAGTCTAACGTAACAAAATGTGGAAAATGTCAAGGGGTTTGAATACTTTCAGAAGGCACTGTATATGGGTCATTTGCATTTTGTAACTCATGAAACCACACTATCCTTAGTTTTACACTAACAATATTTTGCTCATGGTGTGCCCCTTTCTGTCCCATAATTCTGTCCATTTACCATACCTGTTTGACTCAAAAGCACTCCAAGGCAAAAGAAACCGCTTCAAACAATGGGCAGCATTCATGCATGTGATCTAACAGATCACGAGCAAAGAGGTCAAGTTTGAATGTCTACTGAATTACACCATAGTATCTTGTTTATCATACAGCCTGTCCAATGGATGGCCCCTAGTTATTTTATAGATGTCCACACAGAAAAATATACATCTTAATTTCATTAACCTCATGCCTCCAGCACTCATATTTAGCCTGAAATCATCATCCCTGAGATCAGTTAGAAGATTGAATCCAACATGTCATGTCAGCAGCATGACAATCAAGCCCAGCATACAACCCACTAGACCAGTCCACCAGCTCTGGCGAGTTTAATGGAACGTAATTCCCGTTGTTTGCACTTCTCCCTCTATGCATATTATGACCCTGAATTTAAGCATGCTAATACCATGCTATTTGTTTGGGGTGGAGATTAAAGACATTTAAATGTGGTGTGTGTCTACAGATACACGGTATTCTGACCTTGATTTAATTCCCTAATAATTCCATCACATTTACGTGATGAAACAATGGATAAGGAACATATTTTTATATATATAGAGAGAGAATGGTGTTATTTACATATCTATCGATATATATATATTATTTCTTTCATCACATTCCCAGTGGGTCAGAAGTTTACATACACTCAATAAGTATTTGGTAGCATTGCCTTTAAATTGTTTAACTTGGGTCAAATGTTTCAGGTAGCCTTCCACAAGCTTCCCACAATAAGTTGGGTGAATTGTGGCCCATTCCTCCTGACAGAGCTGGTGTAACTGAGTCAGGTTTGTAGGCCTACTTGCTCGCACGCACTTTTTCAGTTCTGCCCACACATTTTCTTTGAGGCCAGGGCAAAGTCCAATACCTTGACTTTGTTGTCCTTAATCCATTTTGCCTCAACTTTGGAAGCATGTTTGGGGTCATTGTCCATTTGGAAGACCCCTCAGACCAGAGGACATTTCTCCAAAAAGTGCAATTTTTGTCCCCATGTGCAGTTGCAAACCATAGTCTGGCTTTTTTTATGGCTGTTTTGGAGCAGTGGCTTCTTCCTCGCTGAGTAGCCTTTCAGTTTATGTCGATTATAGGACTCATTTTACTGTGGATATAGATACTTTTGTACCTGTTTCCTCCAGCATCTTCCCAAGGTCCTTTGCTGTTGTTCTGGGATTGATTTGCACTTTTCACACCAAAGTATGTTCATCTATAGGAGACAGAATGCGTCTCCTTCCTGAGCGATATGACGGCTGTGTGGTCCCATGGTGTTTATACTTGAATACTTTTGTTGGTACAGATGAACGTGGTACCTTGAGGTATTTGGAAATTCCTCCCAAGGATGAACCAGACTTGTGGAGGTCTACAGTTTTCTTTCCGAGGTCTTGGCTGATTTTTCTTAATTTTCCTATGATGTCAAGCAAAGAGGCACTGAGTTTGAAGGTAGGCCTTGAAATACATCCACAGGTACACCTCCAATTGACTCAAATTATGTCAATTAGCCTATCAGAAGCTTCTAAAGCCATGACATAATTTTCTGGAATTTTCCAAGATATTTAAGGGCACAGTCAAATTAGAGTATGTAAACTTCTGACCCACTGGAATTGTGATACAGTGAATTATAAGTGAAATAATCTGTCTGTAAACAATTGTTGGAAAATTGACTTGTATCATGCACAAAGTAGATGTCCTAACCGACTTGCCAAAACTATAGTTTGTTAACAAGAAATTTGTGGAGTGATTGAAAAACGAGTTTTAATGATTCCAACCTATGTGTATATAAACTTCTGATTTCAACTGTACAATCATTACCTTAATAAAATACAAGATGAGTATATTTAATCTACCAATTGGTGCTGAAAAAGAGACAAATATGCGTGTATTTAGGCCTACATGGCTTTCTTTAATTGATCCCTAATATTCTGAACGTTCTCTCCATATAGTCTAGTGAGCCTGTCGAGAAAATTTTACTGAAAGATACACCAAATTTAAAGGGATGGCTTTAGATAAATGTACTAAAAACATGATTGAATGAAAACTCCATGAGTGGGAGGGTTTTCAGCAGTTGAATTAGTGTCAGTGCTATTCGGCTTCCTTGGGACATCCCTATCACAAACCCTAACCTTAACCCCTACTTTAAACCATTTTACATTTCAACTTCAATGGGGTAGGGACGTCCCAAGACTCCCTGTATGAGTCTGTATTACCAACATGTTTCAAGCAGACCACAATACTCCCTGTGCCCAAGAACACTAAGGTAACCTGCCTAAAGGACTACTGACCTGTAGCACTCAAGTCTGTAGCCATGAAGTGCTTTGAAAGGCTGGTCGTGGCTCACATCAACACCATTATCCCAGAAGCCCTAGACCCACTCCAATTTGCACACCACCCCAACAGATCCACAGATGATGCAATCTCTATTGCACTCCACACTGCCCTTTCACACCTGGACAAAGGGAACATCTACAGTTGAAGTTGGAAGTGTACATACACCTTAGCCAAATACATTTAAACTCATTTTTCACCATTTCTGACATTTAATCCCAGTAAAAAATCCCTGTTTTAGGTGAGTTAGGATCACCACTTTATTTTAAGAAAGTGAAATGTCAGAATAATAGAGAATGATTCATTTCAGATTTTACTCCTTCAATCAAATTCCCAGTGGGTCAGAAGTTTACATACACTCAATTAGTATTTGGTAGCATTGCCTTTTAAATTGTTTAACTTGGGTCAAATGTTTCAGGTAGCATTCTACAAGCTGGGTGAAATTTGGCCCACTCTTCCTGACAGAGCTGGTGTAACTGAGTCAGGTTTGTAGGCCTCCTTGCTCACACATGCTTTTTCAGTTCTGCCCACACATTTTCCATAGGATTGAGGTCAGAGCTTTGTGATGGCCACTCCAATACCTTGACTTTGTTGTCCGTAAGCCACTTTGCCACAACTTTGGAAGTATGCTTGGGGTCATTGTCCATTTGGAAGGCCCATTTGCAACCAAGCTTTAACCTCCTGACTGATGTCTTGAGATGTTATTTCAATATATCCACATATTTTTCTTGCCTCATGATGCCATCTATTTTGTGAAGTGCACCAGTCCCTCCTGCAGAAAAGCACCCCCACAACATTATGATGCCACCCCCGTCCTTCACGGTTGGAATGACGTTCTTCGGGTTGCAAGCTTCCCCCTTTTCCCTCCAAACATAACGATGGTCATTATGGCCAAACGGTTCTATTTTAATTTCATCAGGTCAGAGGACATTTCTCCAGAAAGTGCCATTTTTGTCCCCATGTGCAGTTGCAAACCATAGTCTGGCTTTTTTTGCTGTTTTGGAACAGTGGCTTCATCCTTGCTGAGTGACCTTTCAGGTTATGTCGATTATAGGACTCGTTTTACTGTGGATATATAGATACTTTTGTACCTGTTTCCTCCAGCATCTTCACAAGGTCCTTTGCTGTTGTTCTGAGATTGATTTGCACTTTTCACACCAACGTACGTTCATCTATAGGAGACAGAACGCGTCTCCTTCCTGAGCAGTATGACGGCTGTGTGGTTACATGGTGTTTATACCTGCGTACTATTGTTTGTACAGATGAACATGGTACCTTCAGGTGTTTGGAAATTGCTCCCAAGGATGAACCAGACGTGTAGAGGTCTACAATTATCTTTCTGAGGTCTTGGCTGATTGCTTTTGATTTTCCCATGATGTCAAGCACAGAGGCACTGAGTTTGAAGGTAGGCCTTGAAATACATCCACAGGTACACCTCCAATTGACTCAAATGATGTCAATTAGCCTATCAGAAGCTTCTAAAGCCATGCCATAATTTTCTGGAATTTTCCAAGCTGTTTAAAGGCACAGTCGACTTAGTGTATGTAAACTTCTGCCCCACTGGAATTGTGATACAGTGAATTATAAGTGAAATAATCTCTGTAAACAATTGTTGGAAAAATGACTTGGGTCATGCACAAAGTAGATGTCCTATCCGACTTGCCAAAACTATAGTTTGTTAACAAGAAATTTGTGGAGTGGTTGAAAAACAAGTTTTAATGACTCCAACCTAAGTGTATGTAAACTTCCGACTTCAACTGTATGTGAGAATGCTCTTCATTGACTACAGCTCAGCGTTCAACACCATAGTGCCCTCAAAGCTCATCACTAAGCTAAGGACCCTGGGACTAACACCTCCCACGACAACTGGATCCTGGACTTCCTGACGGGCTGCCCCCAGGTGGTAAGGGTAGGTAACAACACATCTGCCATGCTGATCCTCAACACGGGGGCGTGCTCAGTCCCCTCCTGTACTCCCTGTTCACTCATGACTGCACAGCTAGGCACGACTCCAACACCATCCGATCACACAGCAGTGGTAGGCCAGATCACTGACAACAATGAGACAGCCTATAGGGAGGTCGGAGACCTGACCGTGTGGTGCAAGGACAACAACCTCTCCCTCAACGTGATCAAGACAAAGGAGATGATTGTGGACTACAGGAAAAGGAGGACCGAGCATGCCCCCATTCTTATCAACGGGGCTGCAGTGGAGCAGGTTGAGAACTTCAAGTTCCTTGGCGTCCACATCATCAACAAGCTGACATGGTCCAAGCACACCAAGACAGTCGTGAAGAGGGCACGACAAAACATATTCCCGATCAGGAGAATGAAAAGATTTGATATGGGTCCTCAGATACTCAAAACGTTATACAGCTGCACCATCGAGAGCATCCTGACGGGCATCACTGCCTGGTATGGCAACTGCTCAGCCACTGACCGCAAGGCACTACAGAGGGTAGTGCGTAGGGCCCAGTACATCACTGGGGCCAAGAATCTTGCCATCCAGGACCTCTATAGCAGGCGGTGTCAGAGAAAGGCCCTAAAAATTGTCAGAGACTCCTGCCACCCTAGTCATAGGCTATTCTCTCTGCTACCGCATAGCAAGCGGTACCGGAGCGCCAAATCTATGTCCAAGTGGCTTCTAAACAACTTCTACCCCCAAGTCATAACACTCCTGAACATCTAATCAAATGGCCACCCAGACTATTTGCATTGCACCCCCCCCCCTCTTTTACTCTGTTATTATCTATGCAGTCACTTTAATAACTCTACCAACATGTACATATCTCAATTACCTCGACTAACTGGTGCCCCCGCACATTGACTCTGTACCGGTACCCCCTGTATATAGCCTCGCTATTGTTATTTTACTGCTGCTCTTTAATTATTTGTTACTTTTATTTATTTGTAGGTATTTTTAACTGCATTGTTAGTTAAGGGCTTGTAAGCATTTCACTGTAAGGTTAAATACCTGTTGTATTCGGCGCATGTGACAAAATTTTATTTGGTAAATATCTCAGGATGAGGCTGGAGAAATGTAACCACTTTAAAATTCAAGGACTGACCATCCATGAGATCAAAATGAGTCTTAACCATGGGCTCTATTCAATCCGTAGCGCTAAAGATCCGATTTATAGCACTACTGACAAATAAAGGCATTGTTTCCGCAGTTGCGGAGACCGCATTCCCGGCTTGATTGGAAATTAACTATACATTTTGGCACGGATCTTCTGCAATATGGATTGAATCCAACCCTATGTAAAAGGTCAAATAGGGGGTGCTTATTTTTGTCCTGTTTCACACATGTACAAGTGTGTGGTATGAAACGGCAATGTGTTTTTTGCATATCCCACTCCCCCGAGACGACCTCAGAGTGGGGTCACGGCCAGGGATCAGCCATTATTGATGGCGACCCTGGAGCAATTAGGGGTAAGTGCCTTGCTCGAGAGCAGATCAACAGATTTTTCACCTAGTCGGCTCGGGGATTCAAACTTTAGGTTACTGGCCCAACTTTCTAAAGCTGTTCCTGGAGTGCTACCCTCATGTAAGTTTTTGTCCCGAACCCAGTTGTAAATAATTAAATTGTTTATCAATCAGCTAATTATTAGAATCAGGTGCGCTAGATTAGGGTTAGAATGAAAACCTACAGCAGGGTTTCCCAAACTCCCACCAATCATCAAGCTCTGATTATTTGGAACAGCTGTGTAGTGCTAGGGCAACAACCAAAACATACACCCAGGGAGGGCCCCAGGACCAAGTTTGGGAAACCCTGACCTACAGGACAGTAGCTCTCCAGGAACCAGGTTGGACATTTGAACTAAGCTCAGGAGGCATTTATAAATTGTATACTTCACAAATCAATGGGTATAGATCATGAATTTAATAGTCAAAATGTATGTAGCAAGTGCAGATTGACCCTTTAAATCAACACTGCCTTTAGCTGACATTTTGCTGTCAATTAGTTTACATATTTGAATGATTTATGCAAATTCTAAAGTTCTTAAATCTATTAAATGAATGACTCAGATGCCACATGAAAAGTTGTGGGCCAGACTTTGTTACAATTTGCTACCACCTGGAGGTTGAAATGTTATTAGCCATATCAAAGACAGTCAATTGGGTATGAGCCAGTTAATAAGCAAATTGCACCCATTCTAAATGAGATTGGAGGATGACAGCCAGGCAATTGTCTAAATTCAACAAATTACAGAGTTGATCTATAAAAGATGTTGCCTTAGGGCTGCCACACTGACTCAAATTTAAGAGATTGTGAACTTTGCAACAATTTCTGACTCTACACCAAATATGGTGCTGGCTGCTAAAAGACAACCTTGTCTAAACAGAGAAATACAACAAATTATTACAAATGTAAAACTTTATTTTACACTTCAGTGAACTAAAAATAAGAGTTCCATATCTGTACACAAGTGACACAATTCGTGAGGGGTATACTACAAAGTAGGTTCAATTAGTTAGCCAGCTAAATTTGATAAAGAACCAGAAGCTAAACATATGTTTTTGGTTGTTGAGTCAATTAGAACATGCCCAAAAATTTGTGAAATATATAGTCAAGTTAGCTGGCTAACTCATTGAACCTGCTGCTGGCGAGTTCAATAATTTTCCAAATATCTAAAACCCTGTAAAAAACTGAGTGGAGTCACTCCCCTTTACAGCCTTAAAGTAATTTGAAGGTCCCATAAATCCAACAAAAAAATTGTACATTTCGAACCACATGAAAAAGAGATCAACGGAATACTTTAACTTAAATCTTTACAATAACCGATGGCTGTATTGGGACAAAGCATAAATGAATGACAAAAGGAATCTTTCAAAAGTAAGATTTAAAGAGTCGGGTCATTCTTTAAAAAATAAAAGACTCAACAAAAACATGGTCACTAAATAGCAGGTAATTTGTTACATAAATTAAATGTTGGCTTTGCTTTTAAAATGTACTTGTTTGAAGGTATAAAACTAAATACCTCTGCCCAATTTGAGAATGGTCTGTTATAAATTTCAGTGGGGTGATCCAAGGGGTCTTGTTAGTGAGGTGAAGAAGTCCCTTTCCAGGCATAAGGCATTCTGCAGCCCCCAACCAACAGTGCAAACTCCAGTCTTCAGCTTCCCGAAAATTGACTTCACTCTGGGGTTCAGATGTAAACCTGGGCCAGCCGTGTCCAAGGTCCCTATACATGCGAATTAAAGTGTTGGCAGTACAATTAATGTTAAGTAAAAATAAAAAGTCACTGTAAGGTAGGCAAAATACCTAGTCAAATTTTATTTGAGAATTCCCTTTGATTCACAAAACATATAAAATGCATTCAAAAACACTTCAACAAACTTTCAATAGGGACTCGTCAAACGCTCGCCACTGCACCCTCTTAAGACACACGAGTTCACTTGCACATCACTCCTCCAAGCTCCCCCAGTGCTCTCAACACAGAATCACCAACAGGTCACATTTTCACACAAAGGGGTAGGTAGGAACAAGAAGAAAATAAAGCACACAGCATTCACATCAAATCAGACAGCAAGAAAGGATACAAATATCCATAGCACTAAACATTCCACTGTATTTAAGATTAAGTTTGATAGAAATATTAGAGAAAGGAGACTTTGGGGATCTCAATATGCGATAAATGTCCTTTTGATGGTCATATGGAACACACTCGTACTTGCTTCTTCCTTTCACACTCGCACAAAGCCACAGGTTATTCTTAACTCTCGCAGACATCTGGCCCTTTAGCATCGCACAACCAGTCCTCTTCACACTTGCTTTCTTTACCGTTCGCTCACTCAGTCTCACTCTTTGGCCACCACCAATCGCATTGTTCTCAAAAGCGATACAAAAAGCAGACAAGATTTGTATATCCATGAAGAGGGGAGAAAAAAAGGCAACACCCACCGTCTAACACAGTATATGCAGAGTGAAGCTGTGTCTTTTGATGGCAAAGCATTTACACATGGGAAGAGGGGTACCGATACTGAGTTCGGTCGAACATTGCTGCCAACGAGGGGCTTCTTCCCGGGAAATTCGAAAACAGTTGGTTAACTGTTGAAGAGATTTTCATGAAGGCGTTTCCATAAAATGGTAAACAAAGATACAATCAACTGCATACAGAGATTAAACATCAAATCCAATTCCATATACACGTGGTTGGGGGGGGGGGGGGGGGCTGTCGTGATACTCAAATATCTACTTAGCATGCAGTCATCTGATGTCTTTTACAAAATAACTTTTTCTCAAGAAAAAAAAAAAAAAAACTACGTGTAGTAGTTTACCACTAACTATACACTTCAACCACTCGCACTCATTTCCTACAGAATTAGTCACACACACAATTAATGTCTTCTTAACAAAACAAAATGACAAAAAAGGCAATAGTTTTAAATAGCAGAGACATGTGATATGACTAACTCTTTCTTGCCCCTCAAAATACTTACCAGATTATTCTAGAAATAAGACTTTCAATCAAAGCTCTCTACATTCCCCAACCTGATGACTTTGACTCCATAGTGCCAAAGCCAGAGCTGAACCCACTGCCAGAGGCAGAGTTAGTGCCTGCAGCCCACCCAAGACTAGCTGCGCTGGGGTTGCTGTAACTGGTGCTGCTAGAACTATAGACTTGGCTTTGATCTCCAGTGGCACTTGTCTGCCCGGCAATGGCAGTGCCTGCCACATTGGTCTGACCCTGCTGGTTAGCCAGCATACTTTGCAGAGCGGCAGCCATCATGGCTGGGTTAAGGCTAAAGCCCCCAAAATTCACCCCGCTACTGCCACTGCTCGGTAGCCCTCCACGACCACCGCCATAGCCCTGACCCCCGAACCCACCAGCCCCACGATCCATCATTTGCCTACTATTATTGTGCTTAGGCTCGGCGTTGGAGATGTGCACGCTGACACCCTTGATGATCAGGTCTTCTCCGCACAATGCTGAGGCAACCTAGAGAGACGGGGACGGGTGGAGGAGATGATTCAACACGCAAACCAACCAGAGTGTAATCTGCGTACCACGTCAAGTCTTGACCCAACAGGTTGAGGAATGGCCATAGGAAAACATACCTGGTCATCTGAGAAAGTGACAAAGGCAAACGCCCGGAAGGGTTTAGGAATGAAGACGTCGGTGACCTCGCCATACTGCATGAAGAACTGCCGGAGCTCATCAGTGGTAATGTCCTCTGTGCAGCGGCCAACAAAGATTTTACAGTTGCGCATGGGCTCATCAGGCCCTGCCTAACATGAAAATAAAAGAGAAAGCACTTGAGTATTTTACCTGCACAGGGAATAGAACAAAATGGAGACTTAAGGAAAAGATTCAAATGAGAGTACTCCTTACATATTGATTAAATACCTTAGAGTTTGGTAGTTTGCAGTCACACCATCTTCCATCAATCATGTGTCGCTGAGAAATCACTTTGGATTGAGTCTCATACTCAGTGAACCGAACAAAGCCAAACCCTTTTGAGTTCCCAGTCTTGACATCTCTTTTGACCTGCAGAGAGTTAGAGAGTGAAAAGTATGATTATTGGACATGTATGGTTACCTTTATGACATACATCAACCATTAAAGCAAATCTTGATAAGTGTGTTACCTGCACCATGATGACTTCTCCAAAAGTGGCAAAGTAGTCTTTCAAATCTTGCTCTGATGTTTTCCATGGCAACCCAAGGATAATGAGGTCTGATGTTCTATCAATACCTCTCTTCATTTTTACAGCAGAGGCGGCATCCATTTCATCCATCTTCCTTTTGTTATCTGACACAGGAATACAAAATGTAAGATACAGCGATAAGACAAAATCAAAAGGCAGTCAAGAAGAAGAATTGGTCATTAGCCTAAACACGAGCAAAATAGCTAGCTTGGCAATATAAATGTTAAGTAGTACTGAAATAGTCTAGTTAACTAAGGCCAATAAACTTTTCGTGCACCAACTTTAGTTAATGGGTAACTCCCTAAATGAGGCTGCATAGCTACTGTTACAAGTAAGGTTACTAGCTAGTTACGCATGACTGTGCACACTGTACAGTCAGTCAAACGTAGCTAGCTAGTACTGGTAGTTAGTTAGTATACCTTACCTTTTGGATAGTTGACGACGTACACCAGACTACCCCAGTCATTCTCAGGTGCATGCAAGATGCCCTCAACTAGACGGACGCCTCGCATGCACTGAGACGCAGGGCTCCTGTAACGTAGGCCGCACGCTCCGGGAAACTGGGCTGCTACTGTTGACAGCAAAACAGTGCCATCATCCTCAGATGGGATCTCCATTGGCTCTTCGTTTTCATCCTCTCCCACGCGAATGTACAACTCTGCCATGGTCTCTAAATTAGATTAGCAAGTAACGTAAACTAGCTAGCTACTGGCTAATTCACGTTCACAAAGCTGATGGCGCACGCGGGGTTGTCAATTGTTAGCTAGCAAGCCAGTTGGCCTAGCAATATTCCAAAACGCTTCTAATCTAGCTATCTTAATAAAATGACAAAGACACAAGTTATAATTTATACGTTCACGGGCCATGCGTCTATTTTGAAGAAAAAAACTAGATTTGGCGTCTGAGAGCTGAGAGGGCCCTCTTTTAACGGGCTAAAAAACAACGCACACTTGCAAAATGACGGGCTAGCAGCAGGATCTTGCCCGCATACGATACAAAAATATTGGACTCAACTTCTTTACTAGTTCAAAGAACGAGGTCGACCCGGTTCTTGAATTAAATTATAAAACCAGCATAACTACACCTCAAATTTGTGAGACGAAAATATTATATGAAAGTCGTCAGCTAATCTCCTTTACCTTCAAACTTCTAAAATGTCCGCTTTGCTGGTACACAAATTATGACGTCAGTTTCGTACGGTAACAAAGGAACCTTCAAAATAAAAGCCCACATTTCAACCAGTTTTGCCCACTGGGTAGATTATTAGGTCATTAGTTAGTTAGGGCCCGGAAGGAGAGACAGAGTCTCAAGCCCTCTATTCTCATTCTGTGGACCCACACCTCCATGTACTCTGAGAAACATTCCACATCTCCCTCTGAAAATACATTTAATTTCAGTGGGTTGGTTCTAGTGTTGCAGGCTACCTGTAATTTACCAAAGTTACCAGAATCTTTGGTCATTTTGGTCATTTATACTTGAATAACTTTTTAAAAAACGTATTAATATAGTATACATTTTTTGTATGGCTTGTGACAGCATCCACACTTTAGATGTTGTAAGAATTATTTCTGATTTATAATTATTATTATTTATAGTTATTATTATTCCTCTTCACCGTTTAAACTAGAAACGCTGTTCAAACTTTAAAAAGTGTAGACTGGTCTGGAATAGTATGCTTGCATAAAACTTTGTCTCATGGGATTTCCTCAGCATTCTAAAGGTCACATTGTGACATCATAACACCCAACATTCTATTCTATTCACTGTAAAAAAAAAAATGTACCTTTGACACAAATTAGCTACTTTGAATACTTTCCCAACAATTTAGACAAAAATTTAGAGCATATGAAATCTGCCTCTACTTCTCTGCTATTCAATTCTGAAACGACAACAAAAAATCACAGCTGTTTTAATAAACCCATTAACTACTTTTCATCTCAAGTTTTACAACCAACTGAAATTTTACTTACCAAGCACTTTAGCCAAAAACCAAGAGATAATGACATATTGGTCTAGTTCTCTTCTATTCAAATCTGGAATCAGAACAGAATTATCTTCTACCAATCAAAAATGACAGCTGTTTTAGTTCCGCATCAACTACTTTTCGTCTACACTTTTACAAAACAACTGAAATGTTGACCACTTACCCAGCACTTTAGACAAAAACTTAAATGGTATGACATCTTGGTCTACTTCTCTGCTATTTAAATCTGGAATCAGAACAGAACCATCTACTACCAATCAAGAGATTGTTTTAAAACAGATCAGCTGTTTTAGTAACCACATCACCTAATTTACCACTGCCATGAATTAACTGCCATAGAACTTTTCAGAACTTACAAATTATAACAATGGGGGATCACATAAGACTTATTATGCCACACAGTACTGTTTGTTTACATATAGTTAGTTATCTTTTACCTTAAGTACTGGTCTGTAGTCTGCCTTGCACAGTAGTAAACCCCCATCCAGCTGGCGGCGCTGATGTGCAATTCTTTGCTCGCCACCCCAAGTAATTTAAAACAATATGTTGATTAGAACACCGAAGTAGGGTTGAAGAATACTTTGTTTTGATTTCAAACATTCTTTGTGTGGAGTAAAGAAAGATATAATGACTTACACAACACATTCACAAACACATTCACATCTTATTAGACCGAAAATGTCCATTCATCCATATTCCATAACTTTGCATCTTTGCATCCACCATCATGTTTCTCTCCCTAAATGATAGCCCACAATTTTTCTAATTCCTTATGAGTAATTATTAGAGTTTGTATATACTGTAGTTTTCTAGTAGGAGAGTGTATACAAGTGTAGTAGGCTTATTTGTGATGAAATATGTGATCCAACTGCCCCACACTCCAAAGTAATAAGGTTGATATAGTAGTCTATCAAAGTAATCAGATCAGCTATTTTAACATATTTAACTTTGACAATATTTCACTTCTTACTTAAGTAAAACATTTTAAACTTCTTACACGACCACAAAAACACTTTGTGAAGTCACAAAAATATTTGTCATGGAAAATTACCATCTAGTTTATATCTGTGTCCAAGAGTTTCAAGTGGCTAGATCATATGGTTCAAGAGAAAATAGCCTAAGCATCTAATCAACAATGGCATTGTTAGGTGTGCTTTCTGAAAGCAAAGCACAACTTTAAAAACTGTTCATACTTCTTATTATTCCGCTGGAACCTCTAGTTTCAAAACTGTAAAAGCTACCAACACTAAAACCAGGAGCAGGCTGGCACTGGTCAGTGTACTTAGAGAATGTTGGTACTACTACTAATAATAATAATAGTTTTCACACTACAACTATATTTGCATAAATCTCAATGCATTACAATGGCAATAGACTTGAATGGGAAAATGCTGTTCCCTCTGGCTCCCCCACAATTTGTATCTGATTGTAATCAATGGCCATTTTTATGGTGCTTATAAGCAAATGCAAGAAGGAATTTGTGATTTTTAAAATATATATAGAGTACCAGTTAAAAGTTTGGACACACCTACTAATTCAAGGGTTTTTATTTAATTTTACTATTTTCTGCTTTGCCTTGATGACAGCTTTGAACACTCTTGGCGCTCTCTCAACCAGCTTCATGAGGAAGGCTTTTCCAACAGTATTGAAGGAGTTCCCACATATGCTGAGCACTTGTTGGCTGCTTTTCATTCACTCTGCAGTCCAACTCATCCCAAACCATCTCAATTGGGTTGAGGTCGGGTGATTGTGGCCAGGTCATCTGATGCAGCTCACCATCACTCTACTTCTTGGTCAAATAGCCCTTACACAGCCTGGATGTGTGTTTTGTCTGTCTGCGTCACGATCGTCTTAAGAAGCGGACCAAAGCGCAGCGTGGTGTGAATGCATCATTTTAATGGATGATGAAAACACAAAGTAAACTGACCAAAAC
Source organism: Oncorhynchus kisutch (assembly GCF_002021735.2). NCBI lineage: Eukaryota > Metazoa > Chordata > Actinopteri > Salmoniformes > Salmonidae > Oncorhynchus > Oncorhynchus kisutch. The sequence goes on along the minus strand of NC_034190.2, from coordinate 61,017,330 downwards.
AATAAATGAACAACGACCGTGACGCTATATACAAAATGTGCTGACACAAACACTACACATAGACAATCACCCACAACCCACACTGACAAAACAGGCTACCTAAATATGGTTCCCAATCAGAGACAACGACTAACACCTGCCTCTGATTGAGAACCATATCAGGCCAAACACAGAAACAGACAAACTAGACATACAACATAGAATGCCCACTCAGATCACACCCTGACCAAACAAAACCTATAAACATACAAAGCAAACTATGGTCAGGGCGTGACAGTCTACCCCTGAACAAGGTAGTTAACCCACTGTTTCTAGGCCGTCATTGAAAATAAGAATTTGTTCTTAACTGACTTGCCTAGTTAAATAAAGGTACAATTAAAAATAAAATATACCACGGGTGTCAGTCAATCAGCATTCAGGGATTGAACCACCCACTTTATAAACATATATGTTTAAAATAAACAAATAAACAATTAAGACCACTTGAAAACTACAATGTACAGACTGGTATATTCACAATATTGGTCTGTAGAATCTATATATGGTGTCATTTCATGGGGGACTGGATAATCAAAAGTGTTGCTGGGCTTTTACTCCACCCATTCCATTGCCCTCAATGCAATACACTGTATATGAATTCAGAGGAAGCTGGTGGGAGGATCTATAGGAGAATGGCTCATTGTAAAGATTTAACCATGTGTTTGATACGGTTCCATTTATTCCATTCCAGTCATTACAACGAACCCATCCTCCAATAGGTCTCCCCTCTAGCCTCCACTGTATGAATTACATATTGGCTATTAGAGAAAAAACAATTATTACAATTATTGATGTACAAGTGAGATTGGGAGTACTAAGTAGGGTCTAAAGACTCCTTAGCACACAGCCAACACAACACAAGTCTCTGAATGTCCTTGAGTGGCCCAGCCAGAGCCGGGACTTGAACCCGATCAAACATCTCTGGAGAGACCTGAAAATAGCTGTGCAGCGACGCTCCCCATCCAACTTGACAGAGTTTGAGATGATCTGCAGAAGAATAAGGGGGAAACTCCCAAAGTACAGCTGTGCCAAGCTTGTAGCATCATACCCAAGAAGATGCAAGGCTGTAATTGCTCCCAAAGGTCCTTTAACAAAGTACTGTGTAAGGGGTCTGAATACTTATGTAAATGTGATATTTCAGTGTATTTTATTTTGATACATTTGCTAAAAATCTAAAAACCGGTTTTTGATTTGTCATTATGGGGTAATGTGTGTAGATTGATGAGGAAAAAAACTATTTCATCCATTTTAAAATAAGGCTGTGGTAAAAGGGGTCTGAATACTTTCCGAATACACTGTATATCAAATCAAATTAATTGTTATTTGTCACACGCTCCGAATACAACAGGTGTAGACCTTACCGTGAAATGCTTACTTACAAGCCCTTAATCAACAATGCAGTTCTAGAAAAAGAATATTAAGAAAATATTTATTAAATAAACTAATGTAATTTTTTAAATAAAAAGTAACACAATAAAATAATAATAACGAGGCTATATAGAGCGGGTACTTGTACCGAGTCAATGTGCGCCGGTACATGTTAGTCGAGGTAAATGGTGTTATTTCATCGGGGACTTAGAAACTTCCTTGTTTTCCATGAAAACATACATGAAATGAGTTGCAAAATGAATAGGAAATATAGTCAAGATGTTGACAAGGGTATAAATAATTTTTAGCAATTACAGCCTTGCAGACCTTTGGCATTCTAGTTGTAAATTTGTTGAGGTAATCTAAATGGATCTCACCCCATGCTTCCTGAAGCACCTCCCACAAGTTGGATTGGCATGATGGACACTTCCTTACTTACCATACGGTCAAGCTGCGTCCACAACAGCTCAATAGGGTTGAGATCCGGTTACTGTGCTGGCCACTCCATTATAGACAGGATCCAAGCTGACTGCTTCTTCCCTAAATAGTTCTTGCATAGTTTGGAGCTGTGGTTTGGGTCCTTATACTGTCGTAGGAGGAAATTGGCTACAATTAAGCACCGTCCACAGGATATGGCATGGCATTGCAAAATGGAGTGAGAACCTTCTTTCTTCAAGATCCATTTTACACTGCACAAATCTTCCACTTTACCACCACCAAAGCAACCCCAGACCATCACATTGCCTCCACCATGCTTGACAGATGACGTTAAGCACTCCTCCAGCATCTTTTCATTTATTCTGTGTCTCACAAATGTTCTTCTTTGTCATCCGATCACCTCAAACTTAAATTTGTCTGTCCATAATACTTTTTTTCAATATTCCTCTTTCCAGTTTCTGTGTTCTTTTGCCCATCTTAATCTTTTCTTTTTAATGGCCAGTCTGAGATATGTATTTTTATTTGCAACTCTGCCTAGAAGGCCAGCATCCAGGAGTCACATCTTCACTTGACGTTGAGACAGGTGTTTTGTGGGTACTATTTAATGAAGCTGCCAGTTGAGGACTTGTGAGGCGTCTGTTTCTCAAACTAGACACTCTAATGTACTTGTCATCTTGCTCAGTTGTGCACCGGGGCCTCCCACTCCTCTTTTTATTCTGGTTAGAGCCAATTTGCGCTGTTCTGTGACGGGAGTAGTACACAGTGTTGTACCAGATCTTCAGTTTCTTGGCAATTTCTCGCATGGAATGGCCATTATTTCTCAGAACAAGAATAGACTGATGAGTTTCAGAAGAAATGTCTTTGTTTCTGGCCATTTTGAGTCTGTAATCGAACCCATAAATTCTGATGCTCCAGATACTCAACTAGTCAAAAGAAGGCCAGTTTTATTCCTTCTTTAAACAGCACAACATAATTGCAAAAGGGTTTTCTGATGATCAATTATCCGTTTAAAACGATAAACTTGACAATGGAACACAGGAGTGATGGTTGCTGATAATGGGCCTCTGTACGCCTATGAATATTCTATAAATAATCTGCTGTTTCCAGCTACAATAGTCATTTACAACATTAACAATGTCTACACTGTATTTCGGATCACTTTGATGTTACTTTAATGGACAAAAAAAGCTTTTCTTTCATAAACAAGGACATTTCTAAGTTCCGCCAAACTTTTGAACAGTACTGGCTTCTAGAGAAAAAACTATTCATTATGCCGATGTAAAAGTGGGGTTTGGTTAGTACTGGATAAAACGAGGTTAGTACTGGATAAAACGACGTGTTGCTGGGCTTTTACTCCACCCACTCCATTGCCCTCAATGCAATACACTGTATGTGAATTACATATTGGCTTATAGAGAAACAACTATTATGTGCTGATGTAAAAGCAGGGTTGGGAGTTCTCAGTAGGGTCTGTAGAATCTATATATTGTGTTATTTCATGGGGTACTAGATAATACGGAGTGTCGATAGGCTTTTACTCCAACCATTCAATTGGAAAATCTGTATCGATGTCAGTTGCATTTTTCTATTTGATATTGATATCATACATATGTTAGCTAGCTGGCTATGGCTATCCAACCGTTGAACTCTTCCAAGTCAAGGCAAGCTTTTTTTAACTGCTAAACTGCTTGCTGACTGTACACTATACTGCATGATTGTAGCGAGTTTACTAATGCGTTAGTTTTAGTAGCTGTGTTGACTATGACGTTACTAACATTGTTAGCTAATATGTTGACAGTGATGTAGGCTGTGTGTAGCGATTAGCGGTTATAATATGAAGGTTTGGCTTGGAAAGGTTTCTTTGGTCACAGACAACTGATGTGTTGTGCACTGAAGTCCACAAGCGAAGGGAAAAGGTGAGAGGAGGAGAGCGCGTAGGTGCGAGAAGGAATTATACAATGAGCAAAATGTTCATGCTGTTTGTATGTGGCTGCTATGAAAGTGAACTGTGTTTGCGTGTCATCAGGGGTGTATTCATTTAGCCGATTCTGTTAAAAAAAGTTTCTTAAATGGAAGCAAACTAAATGTGGATAAACATACCTGAATTTGTTCAATAGAAACTCTTGTTTACAACTGTTGGATTAATGTTTACACGCTAGATCAGCTAGATGCAGTCATGAGTGTGAATGGCGGTATTGAATGTGTCACTGTGTCACCTTGATTACTATACATTTTTCTCTCGACCTGTGAACCCACATTATAAACTTTCATTCGTAGGCTAGGTTGTAGCAACCTCATGATGGGTATAGGTAAAATTTGAGTGTCATGTAGTAGCCTAAACCTATCGATGTAACATTGAGCTGGGTGAATGGAATATGAATGACAGTCATCCAATTTGCTGTAATTGTCACGTTCTGACCTTAGTTCCTTTATTATGTCTTTGTGTTAGTTTGGTCAGGGCGTGAGTTGGCGTGAGTAGTCTATGTTCTTTTTTCTATGTTGTATTTCTGTGTTTGGCCTGGTATGGTTCTCAATCAGAGGCAGCTGTCGATCGTTGTCTCTGATTGAGAATCATACTTAGGTAGCCTGTTTTCCCCATTTTTGGTTGTGGGTGATTATTTTCTGTTGTCTGTGTTTTCCACACGGAACTGTTTCATTTTCATTTTGTGTAGTGTTCAGTTTTAATAAAAAATATGACGAACACTTACCACGCTGCGTATTGGATTTGATCCTTCCTACTCCTCCTCAGAAGAGGAGGACGAAAATCGTGACAGTAATAGAAATAAGGCCATGCTCATCAAAAATATTATCGTCCTCCCTTACGTTAAACGTCACCAACCACCACTGCTCCCATATACGCTACATTTATCAATAGATGCAGTGTAGATTATGTTCCTTTTATGCGAAATTTACTCCGTCGCCAAATGAATTTGAGAGAATTGTCCACTTTATTCATGAATCATGCCTTTGCCTATACTTTATTGAGATTATGATCACAAATATAAACATATTGCTTAACTTTGTACATGCTGTTAAGCAATGAGATTTAGTAAAGTAAAGTATCAAAACATCCCTACAGGTGTAGCCCTACTACACCTGGCTTGTCATAATCACTTCGCCCTTTTACATTCTTCAAAGGCCCCAGGTGAATTTTCACACTTGGATATATCTGGTGACTGCTCTGATCCTTTGCTTTCATTTCCCTGGTATTTACTTGTTATATTTCAAGACAAACACAGCTGAGAATGCACTGCACCAATAAAAACCCATGCAACAACAGTTTGCTTACCTCAATCACAAAGTGCCATGGATTGGACTATGCTTGGTGTCATCCTTACTATGTAAGTACTGAAGTTTAAAATTGATACTCACTTTCATTTGTGTTTCTTTTTTGTTTTTAATTACCAATATTTTAGGCTATAACGTTGGCCTAGGTGTAAAGTCGATATAAATTCATCAGAGTCATTCTTTATTAGATTTTATGCCAAAATGGCTACTTGCTGTATGTTAGATAATGTCTTGGCCTGCATGTTTTGTATAATCTGTTTATCTACACAGGAATGCTTGAAGACTTCAAATTAAAGTATTTTCTTTTTTTACAAGAGTGACTATTGATTTATTTGTCAGTAGGACTACCCTATTTGTCTCAACTATTCTGCCTTGTTTTCTGTAGTTGTTTTGTCCTGCCTATCAAAGGGGGTGTCCTGAAAGTTCAGAAAAGAGACTGGATGGGGAACCCACCAGCAACATTAACAGGTATGGTTCATTTATCTATGAAGGGTTTTTCCCTTTCTAAGCTATATTTAGTTTTATGTAAGAATTGTATGTCAGTGTTTGACATTGGACAACTGAGAGGCAGGAAAAATAACTAACTAGGGTTGCAAAGGGAGGGTATATTACTGGAAACCTTCTAAGTTTACCAATAAACTACCAGCATTTTGGTAACTTTCAAGTTTGTATTTGTATTTTATCAGATGACATAGTGACCCTTTTGGGTACTTCAGATTATCACAGGTGTCTGCAATTATCGCTGGCCCTCTGTGTGGCCTTATCATATTTAAAATATGTCAAATAAATATTATTATCAAATAAGATTATTACAAAAATAAAAATAGAATGACAAAGCTGTAAAAAATTATCCTAAATTTAAACCACCAATTTAGTGAATACCATTGGTGTTTAATATGAGGGTTTCAGCATGAAATATCCTTTATTTTTTGTACACACTTATATTTATTTTACTATGTCAATATATATGTCTACGTTGTAACAGTTTTGTCGCCAAACTGGTGTCAGTTGTGAAAAAAGTCAATAGTTGGAAGAGTTGCAAAGTTAATTGAAACCTAGAAAAGTACATTTACTGAAGTAAATGTGGTGTGCTTGGTAGTCTTGAAATATTTATGGTTGTGAAATAGTAGTGGTAGTGATGGCAGTATTAATTATAGGAGTAGTCATGGTAGTAATAGGGTTTTCATAGGCTATGTGTTAGTTATAGTGACCTATTTTGGGTGGTTTGTTGCTGTGGAGTTATTAGAGTGGGTTATAGCAGGCTAGTATAGTGTGCTAGAGTGTGTACTATAGCACATAAGCCATATAATGTGTTTTGAAGCTATCAAATGTATCTGTGGCAGTCCCTTCAGTTTAGAATCCTGAAGCCTGCATTCTGCCATACAACAAGCTTTATAGTTTTGAAAGTACCATGAATTTGAACAAAAAGCTGTGTTTGAAGCTATCGAAGTTGAGTCAGTTTGCATTTGAACTTTGTTTTGTTGCTTGTAGCATAAACACCTCAGTGGCAAATCCAAATGTGGCCTTTGAAGTCTATAGAGCTTTTATGCCTATTTAAAATGGTTGTGAAGTCAGTATAAAGCCCCAGGTAGCTCACTTTCTGAAGTGATTTTTTTTTGACAATCAGATGAAAATATCACGACTGGTTGTGCTCATGCCACATTAAAATGTAATGAATTGTTACTGCTCAATGACGTCTTTACTATTAGGCCCATACATTATTTGAATCAGCTGTGTAGTGCGAAAACCAAAACGTGCACCCCTTGGGGTCCCAAGGACTGAGTTTGGGAAACACTGCACCACTGAAAAGGCACCTAATTGGTGTAACGACCCACGTACATGTCAACGCTGGTTTGGTGTTTGTAGCAGTTTGTAACAGTTCAAGAGCAGTGACGAATCCAAATATTTCCTATTCAAGCCTATGGAGCTTTTATGTATATTTAAAATGGTTATAGTCAGAGTGTAAATGATGGGGGATCCACTCTGGTTATGGTTCAGAAATTATAAATGGTATCAAAAAGCTGTATACAAGCAACCTATTCCAGACCGGTCTGCATGTTTTAAAGTTTGTGTGGCGTTTCTAGCTTAAATGGTTGAAGGCCTGAATGTTTCCCATTCAAGTCTATGGCAATTGAAATGCATTGGGATCTATGCAAATGTGGTTGTAGTGGAAAAAGTATAGGTAGTATCAATTTTTAAAATGTTTTTCAAGCAACCTGAAGACAGTCAGCCTGCCCGTTTTAAAGTTGTTTTGGTGTTAGTAGCTTCAACGGTTCAAGAGCAGTGGCGAAACCAATTACTTCCCTTTCAGGCCTACGGAGCTTTTATGCACATTTTAAATGGTAAATCTGTATACAAGGAACCTATTCCAGACCGGTCTGCACATTTTAAAGTTGAATGGCATTTCTAGCTTAAACTGTTGAAGACTAATTACATGTCAACATTTACCCATTCAAGTCTATGGCCTCCGAAATGCATTGAGATGTATGCAAATATGGTTATAGGGTCCAAAGTATTAGTAGTATCAAAAATATATTTTTTCAAGCACACACCAGTGCCAGCCTGCACATTTTAAAGTTGTTTTGGTGTTGGTAGGTTTAAGAGTTTTGGAGCTAGTGGCTTTATTTCCAGTGAAATAAAAATAAGAATGAACCATTTCTAAAGTTTGGCTTTGCTTTCAGCAAGCACACCTAATAATGACATTGTTGATTAGATGCTTTTTTCACTTACCATTAGGCCACCAAGGCAATTCATTGCCTGGGGCCTCACATCATCAGGGGGCCTTGTGAAAAAAAGTCGCAACTTACTGTTGAGAGTTAGAATAGTAGAATACACAATATTGCAATTTAGGGAGTTGGTAGTGCATCAGCAGTTTTCCTCTTGTTATGTCAATCACTGACAGTCACTCAATTAGCTCATGTCAGCTAACATTTTATAGATTGCTAGGCAAATTAGTCTAGCCAGCTATCTAAACTTATAGTAATCATGGCTAAATTACTGACCAGTGAGGAAGGGCAGCTCCAGGGAGCTCCCCTCTAGCCTTTTGGCTTGTCAACCAGATAGTATGAACATGGCAGAAGTCTAGGTGAAATTTGTAGAATAGCAGGACATATGGTTTATCCACTAGAAACTCATGGACAATACAGAGACATAGAACATGAATAGGTCTACTAGGCCTACTGTATACACATCTAGTTTTTTTTATTCAAGTATAAATTACCCAAGTTACCATAGATTGCCATAGATTGCCTGTTAATGACCAAAATTACATAAGATTCCGATAACTTTGGAAAATTACAGGTAGCTTTGGAAACACTAGAACCAACCCACTGAAATTAAACTTATTTTCAGAGGGAGATGTGGAATGCTTCTCAGAGTACATGGAGGTGTGGGTCCACAGAATGAGGATGGAGGGCTTGAGACTCTGGCTCTCCGGGGCCCTAAGAATTCAAGGTTACTATCCTAATTTAACTAACTAATAACCTAATAATCTACCCAGCGGGAAAAACTGTTTGAAATGATGTCATTGCAACCATTAAATGGTTGTAATGACGTTATTATGTAAATTCAACCAGATTTGCACAGTTTTGCCTGCTGGGTACCAGCTATGTTACAGCTTTCAAATATACCTTTTGGCATTTAAGCTATATCAAATATTTGTTTCATGAACATTTCACATTTTGTATTCTACATGAGCAGTTATGTCACAATCAAGATTAGACTGCATTGTTATGATGTATTGCCCTTACGATTGTTTTGTAATGCCTTTTCATCCCTTTGTCCTCAGTAATCAGCCTTGCCTTCCTGGATCTGCTGAACCTCCAGCTGTCTGCATGTGGATTCTCACTACACAAAGATCCTGACAAGAACTACATCTTTAGAGTTATGTACAATGGCTGTTTTGTCCAACATCAGGTAAGATAGCAGCAATGTAGGACTTTGGCTACGTCCCGATTCTGCACCCTTCCTCCTTATTCACTTTGAGATGATCTTGTAATGAAAAGTTCTTTACAAATGCAATAAATTATTATTATTGTTATTAATTAAGTGTTATCTTGCACACTCCTCATCAGACATGAATTAACAGTGGTGGAAACTCCCTTCAGCCAATGCTCAAATGTGTTTACATTTGTGATGGGATGTGTGCAAGATACATTGTAGCTATTAGGCTACCTTTGCCGGACCCAGTATAACCCCTTTCTGTTTTGTGTGATGGTTACATCCTAGCAGCATGGCAACAATGTCCTTGTGCTGAATTTGGTGATAAGAATCAACCGGTTTGGAGGTCGAACTCACAGCTTCATAATGAAGTGTCCAATGGTTCCTGCACCACCCAACAGAGAACACATTCAGTGTGATCCAGACTACATCCAGGTAAAGCTTTACAATTCAGTGATGTACGTTAGCAATATCTCTGTGAATTAAAATAAAGTATTGAACGCGCGTGCGTGTGTGTTTGTTTGTGTGTGTGTGTGTGTGCGTGCGTGCGTGTGGGTGATTGGGATTGGGCAGGGAGGTGGCTGTTTTGTACATAAGTTTACGATACCTTGAATAAAAGGCACATTATCCTGCACCAAATGGTATCTTTGTCAATGATCATTGGTGTTGTGACCATAGCTGAAAATGACATACAGTATTCCCACAGGTGATCAGACAGATCCCACTGGACAGCTGGAACAATGAGGTTAACAAGTTATACATACACTGTACACTCTGTGTGTGTAGTCATTAATTTACTGCATTCATCAGGTCGTACAATGTGCTAACATTGTGTGTGTATGCATGCATGTGTGTGTGTGTGTACGTGTTGTGTGTGCACATGCACGCATTTGTCCGTTTACAGCTTCAATGGTCGCTTTCCTTGAGGGGTAATCTAATTGTAGCCCTTGAGGATGCTAGCTTGATCCAGGTATACGCTGTCATGAATGGAGCAAGCATCACAGTTCAAGGCAAGAGGAGAGAAATCTTGAGTCCAGTGACGGTAAGCTGCCACATTGTGGCCATTCAAAAAATTACAATGGAAACCAATAATGTTACAACCTAGTGGAACCAGCCTGATCGCTGTGTCCACCATTCTGATTCCACCAAGATAATAATGTTGGTGAACTGTGGAGAATTATTTGCATTTCAATTACTTATTTGGCCATCCATAAAAGGAAAATACTCATTGTAGTTCTCAAATGGATGGGCAACTTCAGATTGTTGTAATTGTTTGTTCTTGAATTAACTTGAAATGACAGGTAATGGAAAGGACAGGGGAATTTCTTGCCTTGAAGTTGGTCAGTGGACAGTATGCCTACAGTATGGAAGCTACCTGTCCAAATGGTGGGTCACGAGAAGCAACAATCATTTACTTTGCTTAGACCATCTGTTATCAGTCTACTTAAGCTATAGCCTAGAACTGTCACAAGTGTGACATGATGTTTGAAAAAATTGTATTTTAAGGTAAACATATTAGCCACTAATTTGTCATGTATAAGTGTCTATATAATTAGCTCATAAGGCATTTATTGTGCCTTATATCAATAATGCCATGATGTATAACATTTAAAAGTAGTTTAAAATATGTCAGCCATGTCAGTGTTTTTCACTGTCATAAACTGTCACAGGCATGGTATCATGATAGTTATGCAGCTTGTATCCCTTCAAGTTTGACTGAAAATCCCAAACAAATTGATACAGTTTTGGGCACTAAAACATTAGGTTGTGCTGTAGTATTGCCACAAGGCACAATGCACTCTATTGTCTCCTAGTGATAGCTTGCCACAAAGACCTGTACCAGTTTTTTTTCATGGACTCATTTTTTGATGCCTGCAACCACTGAATGAAATTGAACACAAACGTAATGTCTCTATGCCCACAAGTGTCTCTATGCCCACAATGTAATGCCACCTCCTCACACACCCTCACTTTTAATGTCCATAGTTGTGTCAGTGTCCAGCCCAGCAGCAGAGGACACTATAGTGCACATTTTTAAACGGCGCATGGGTTTGACAAAAAGAGGAGGCTACGAGAGTGACTCCCTAACAGTTACCAGTGTTTCTGTGAACCAGACAGAGAAGTTCACTGTCTATGAGACCCATGACTTTATCCAAATCAGCATCCCTACTGCCCTTATCCTACAGGTCAAGGTAGGTGTCTGCCACTTAGCAGACGTTTTTATCTAAAGCGATTTACAGTTCATATGACACGTGGCTGATGTGAGAGTCACACTCACAACCCTGCATGTACTAGCATGCACACAAAACTGTAAGTCGCTTTGGATAAAAGCGTCTGATAAATGGCCCATATTCATCTTCTTCTTCTTCTTCTCTAACCGACTGAGCCATAGCATTTTGACCTAAATTAATGCAATCTACAGTCATCTACACTTATCATACAGTGCTTTCGGAAAGTGTTCAGATCCCTTGACTTTTTCCACATTTTGTTATGTTACTGTTCAATCTTGTTTTCTTCAGACCAAATAATTTTGTTTCTCATGGTATGAGAGTCTTTAGGTGACTTTTGGCAAACTCCATGCAGGCTGTCATGTGCCTTTTACTGAGGAGTGGCTTCCGTCTGGCCACTTTACCATAAAGGCCTGATTAGTGGTGTGCTGCAGAGATGCTTGTCCTTCTGGAAGGTTCTCCCATCTCCACAGAGGTACTCTAGAGCTCTGCCAGAGTGACCATGGGGTTATTGGTCACCTCCCTGACCAAGGCCCTTTTCCCACGATTGCTCAGTTTGGCCGGGCAGACAGCTCTTGGAAGAGTCTTGGTGGTTCCAAACTTCTTCCATTTAAGAATGATAGAGGCCACTGTGTTCTTGGGGACCTTCAATGTGCAGAAATGTTTTGGTACCCTTCCCCAGATCTGTGCCCTGACACAATCCTGTCTTGGAGCTCTACGAACAATTCCTTTGACCTTATGGCTTGGTTAGTGCTCTGACATGCACTGTCAACTGTAGGACCTTATATAGACAGGTGTGTGTCTTTCCAAATCATGTCCGATCAATTGAATTTACCACAGGTGGACTACAATCAAGTTGTAGAAACATCGCAAGGATGATCAATGGTAACAGGACGACCCTGAGTTCAATTTCGAGTCTCATAACAAAGGGTCTGAATACTTATGTAAATACGTTTTTTTATTTTTTTATTTTTTATGAATTAGCAAAAATACATAAACTGTTTTTGCTTCGTCATTATGTGGTATTATTGCTGAGGATTTTTTTATGTGGAAAAACGGAAGGGGTCTGAATACGTTCCGAATGCACTGTATAAAATCAAATGGTCTTTTACAGAACTGCCCCACTGACGACCGGCTTGCACAGCCTTTCTATAGGGTAGACGTTGTGCTCACGTTCAAGGAGACTAACCACAAGATGTACTGGACTATGGAGAACACTCTGCCATGCACAGGTGAGGGTGTGGTCAGTAACAGTGACAGAAATGCTATGATCAACATTAAGCCTCTGATGTAACTCTTACAATTGAAATAAAAATTTGTAAGAAATATGCAACATGTTAGCTACAGCAGGCCTGCCACTTGTTTTGTTATACAGCTGAGGACTTGAGCTGGGGTAATGTAACCCCTTTCAAATATAATTCACTTGATAGTTTTAACATATTTGGAAGCTATACATTCTTTGTTGACATTGTTGTTTGTAAACAATGGAGTAATATAACTATATATTGGGTTATGATAGGGCAAGACAGTTGTGCTAATCTCATGAGGCATTTAAATATTATATTCTTCAAAAATAAATATCAATCATTTAAACTACTTTTTAACAGATTCCTTGATCCAAGACTGTGCCTTTAAAGTGTCCTTTTGTAGCTAATTTTTTTAATTCTGCCTTTTTGCAGAGTCCCCCAGACTGCTATCAATCTCACCTATATATTATCATACTTCAACAACATTGGACCCTATTTTGACATACACTACATCAACCCCTGCTTCCTATACCACTGTGCCCTTTAGCTCGTACTCAACAATGGACCAACAGTTTCGGTCAACAGAGAAATCTCAGGAGGGCACCTCCACCTTCCCAGAAACAACATCAATTGAGAGGACTCAGGCTGAAGAAACAGGAAGAAATACATCACCCACCAGTTCCTCACATACACAGACCTCTGGTCCCATTATCTACTGGAGTAATGTGACATCAATGACTCCAAGTACAACAAACAAAGCAACACAGGACAAATACCAACAGACAAACAGCACAGGTAGAGTGCCAAGGATCGTCCAAGGATCGTTCGTTACAAGTCAAACAGAACCAGTAGAATTCCAAGGAGCAGCTGCCACAACTGCCACAATGCAGGCAGAATTCCAAGGAACAACCAATAGAAATGAAACAGCACAAGTAGAACTCCAAGGAACATCTGTTACAAGTGAAACATCAAAGGTGGAATTTCAAAGAACAACCATTGCAAGTGAAACAAAACATGTGGAATTCCAAGGAACAAACACTACAAGTGAAATAGGACAGGAGGAATTCCAAGGAACAAACACTACAAGTGAAATAGGACAGGAGGAATTCCAAGGAACAAACACTACAAGTGAAATACGACGGGAGGAATTCCAAGGAACAAACACTACAAGTGAAATAGGACAGGAGGAATTCAAAGGAACAAACACTACAAGTGAAATAGGACAGGAGGAATTCCAAGGAACAAACACTACAAGTGAAATAGGACAGGAGGAATTCCAAGGAACAAACACTACAAGTGAAATAGGACAGGAGGAATTCCAAGGAACAAACACTACAAGTGAAATAGGACAGGAGGAATTCCAAGGAACAACAGTTACAAGTGAAACAGGAGAGGAGGAATTCCAAGGAACAAACACTACAAGTGAAATAGGACAGGAGGATTTCCAAGGAACAAACACTACAAGTGAAATAGGACAGGAGGAATTCCAAGGAACAAACACTACAAGTGAAATACGACGGGAGGAATTCCAAGGAACAAACACTCCAAGTGAAATAGGACAGGAGGAATTCCAAGGAACAAACACTACAAGTGAAATAGGACAGGAGGAATTCCAAGGAACAAACACTACAAGTGAAATAGGACAGGAGGTTTTCCAAGGAACAAACACTACAAGTGAAATAGGACAGGAGGAATTCCAAGGAACAAACACTACAAGTGAAATAGGACAGGAGGAATTCCAAGGAACAAACACTACAAGTGAAATAGGACGGGAGGAATTCCAAGGAACAAACACTACAAGTGAAATAGGACAGGAGGAATTCCAAGGAACAACAGTTACAAGTGAAACAGGAGAGGTGGCATTCCAAGCAACAACCATCACAAGTGGAACGATGCAGGTAGAATTCCAAGAAACAAACAGTACAAGTGACACAGCACAGGTAGAATTCCAATGAACAACCATCACAAGTGACATAATACAGGTAGAATTCCAATGAACAACCATTACAAGTGAAACAACACAGGTAGAATTCCAATGTACAACCACTACAAGGGATCCACACAGGTGGAATTTCAAGGAACAGCCGCTAGAAGTGCAACATTGCAAGTTCTTAGAAACAACCACTAGACAGGTAGAATTCTAAGTATCAACCACTATTAGTGAAACAGCACAGGTGGAACAACTGCCGCAAGTGAAACGATGCAGGTGTAATTCCCGGAACAGTGGCAATTAGTACAACAGATCAGGTACCATTCCAAGAAGTGACTTTTACAGTTGAACAGGTGGAATTCAAAGGGACAAATGCTACAAGTGGGACAGCATGGGTAAGATCCAGAGAGACAACATGTAGAATTGAGGCAACACATTTGCAATTCCAAGACAGCAAACAAATCTGAGGTTATTTTCCACTCATCCCCAACAACTGAGACAAAAACACAGTTCTTTAAAAAAAAAAATCTTTTTTAACAAGGTAGGCCAGTTGAGAACAAGTTCTCATTTACAACTGTGACCTGGCCAAGATAAAGCAAAGCAGTGCGACACAAACAACAACACAGAGTTACACATGGAATAAACAAATGTACAGTCAATAACACAATAGAAAAAAGTCTATATACAGTGTGTGCAAATGGCATGAGGAGGTAAGGCAATAAATATGCCATAGTAGCAAAGTAATTACAATTTAGAAAATGAACACTGGAGTGATAGATGTGCAGACGATGATGTGCAAGTAGAAATACTGGTGTGCAAAAGAGCAAAAAGTAAATAAAAACAATATGGGGTTGAGGTAGGTAGATTTAATGTGCTATTTACAGATGGGCTGTGTACAGCTACAGCGATCGGTAAGCTGCTCAGATAGCTGATGTTTAAAGTTAGTGAGGGAGATATAAGTCTCCCTATAAGTTGTTACAGTTATTAGTCCATGATCAGTTATTAGTCCACGATCATCTCCTTTGTTTTGTTGATGTTGAGTGTGAGGTTATTTTCCTGACACCACACTCCGAGGGCCCTCACCTCCTCCCTGTAGGCTGTCTCGTTGTTGTTGGTAATCAAGCCTACCACTGTAGTATATTCTGCAAACTTGATGATTGAGTTGGAGGTGTGCATGGCCACTCATGGGTAAACAGGGAGTACAGGAGAGGGCTGAGAACACACCCTTGTGGGGCCCCAGTGTTGAGGATCAGCGGGGTGGAGATGTTGTCTCCTACCTTCACCACCTGGGGGCGGCCCGTCAGAAAGTCCAGGACCCAGTTGCACAGGGCGGGGTCGAGACCCAGGGTCTCAAGTTTAATGACGAGTTTGGAGGGTATTATGGTGTTAAATGCTGAGCTGTAGTCGATGAACAGCATTCTTACATAGGTATTCCTCTTGTCCAGATGGGTTAGTGTAGTGTGCAGTGTGATTGAGATTGTGTCGTCTGTGGACCTATAGTCTCTCAAAGCACTTCATGATGACGGAAGTGAGTGCTACGGGGTTGTAGAAGCCACAGATTGGACAGGCCAAACAGTAACTACCCCACCATCCTCTGCATGGTCCTTTGGTAAAGGAGAGGCCCAGATAGCACAGACTGTACCAAGGTCTGAAATACCAAACTCATCCACTGACAGTGCCATTTCGAGTACCAAGGATACGGAGGGGACCAGCCTTTTTCAAATCAAATTGTATTAGTTACATGCGCCGAATACAACAGGTATTACAGTGAAAGTCTTACTTACGAGCCCCTAACCAACAATGCAGTTTAAGAATAAGAAATAAAAGTAAAAAGTAATTAAAGAGCAGCAATAAAATAACAATAGCGAAACTATACACAGGGGGGTACCGGTACAGAGTCAATGTGTGGGGGCACCGGTTAGTTGAGGTAATATGTACATGTAGGTAGAGTTATTAAAGTTACTATGCATAGATGATAACAACAGAGAGTAGCAGCGGTGTAAAAGACTGGGGGGCAATACAAATAGTCTGGGTAGCCATTTGATTAGATGTTCAGGAGTCTTATGGCTTGGGAGTAGAAGCTGTTTAGAAGCCTCTTGGACCTAGACTTGGAGCTCCGGTACCGCTTGCCATGCGATAGCAGAGCGAACAGTCTGTGACTAGGGTGGCTGGAGTCTTTGACAATTTTTAGGGCCTTCCTCTGACACTGCCTGGGGTAGAGGTTCTGGATGGCAGGAAGCTTGGCCCCAGTGATGTACTGGGCCGTACACTACCCTCTGTAGTGCCTTGCGGTCGGAAGCCGAGCAGTTGCCATACCAGGCAGTGATGCTCTCGATGGTGCAGCTGTATAACTTTTTGAGGATCTGAGGACCCATATCAAATCTTTTCAGTCTCCTGAGGGGGAATAGGTTTTGTTGTGCCCTCTTCACGACCATCTTAGTTTACTTTGACCATAATAGTTTGTTGGTGATGTGGACACCAAGGAACTTGAAGCTCTCAACCTGCTCCACTACAACCCCGTCGATGAGAATGGGGGCGTGCTCGGTCCTCTTTTTCCTGTAGTCCACAATCATCTCCTTTGTCTTGATCATGTTGAGGGAGAGGTTGTTGTCCTGGCACCACACGGCCAGGTCTCTGACCTCCTCCCTATAGGCTGTCTTGTCGTTGTCAGTGATCAGGCTGTGCCATCGGCAAACGTAATGATGGTGTTGGAGTCTTGCCTGGCCGTGCAGTCATGAGTGAACAGAGAGTACAGGAGGGGACTGAGCACGTACCCATGAGGGGCCCCTGTGTTGAGGATCAGCGTGGCAGATGTGTTGTTACCTACCCTTACCACCTGGAGTCGGCCCGTCAGGAAGTCCAGGATCCAGTTGGAGAGGGAGGTGTTTAGTCCCAGGTTCCTTAGCTTATTGATGAGTAGGGGCCTGAGGTCACACAGTGTGCTGTGAAATCTGTGAATGCATTATAATGTTTTTAAAATTGTATAAACTGCCTTAATTTTGCTGGACCCCAGGAAGAGTAGCTGAATGGGGATCCATAATAAATACAAATACAAATACAAATGACTAGCCTTTCAAAGAACTTCATGGCTACAGACGTGAGTGCTATGGGTCGGTAGTAATTTAGGCAGGTTACCTTAGTGTTTTGGGGCACAGGGACTATGGTGGTCTGCTTAAAACATGTTGGTATTACAGACTCGGACAGGGAGAGGTTGAAAATGTCAGTGAAGTCACTTGCTGTGAAGACCTGGCAGCAGGTTGGTTACAAAGGTAGCAGGCAGCTTATCATAGACCAACCCTAACTGCAATTCACTAACCCTAGTCATTAGTTCCTATAGCTTAACTAGCACGTAGCCTAACTACAGTAGCCTATGTAACGCAAACTTGTAGCATTGCAAGCACTAGGCAGCTGGTTTGCGATTTGAAAGGTGCTGTGGTGGTCACTAGGCCTACTGTTGAGGGGGGATTACACAAGCAGAAGCATAGCAACCTCTCTCTGCCAGCCACTGCCCCGAGGGCAGACATTATCCAGACACATTCAAGCCTGTAGTTTAGTAAACATGTCTCAATTCAACATGGCTTGGAGCTTGAGGGACTGATGCTGAGAGGAAAGCTCCCACAGTGGTGGGACTAAAAAGTGGGACTAAAACGCCTGAAAAGAAGTCATGGAAACTCATTCACGGTGATGTTTTATCCATTGGGATTTGTAATTGTAGTTCATTATAATCATGTTTAATATTTCTCTTGTAATATTACTGAAATGCAATGGTGCATATTGTTTGATACACTATATCTCCTTGCAATGCATGGACAAATGTGTTGATTGTGTTGTATTGCCTAATGATAGTAGCCTACAGTGGATTTGATACCCCTCAATTATACAGTAGTGCATATTATTTTAGGGTTATGCATCCTGAGAGTAATGTTGGCAAACTATTGCGTAAGAACATTTCAAAGTCAAGATAAAATAGTAAAAGACAATAAAATGCTCCTGTTTTCTTGCATAATCCAACATCTGCCTTGAAACAGTAACATATAAAGTACTAGCTTATTTGTGTTTTTAATCAAATAAATTAAGCAAACCATCTGGTCTACATTTCACGTTTGAGGAACTGTATGATTTTGCAGTAGCTGCAGTCAATTTATTGGACAAAAGAGGGCGGTATTGTTCATATTTTCTCTTAATTTGAAAGATGAATGGGTTGTATTTCCAGAGGGAAGCTCACAATTCTGCTAAAACTGAAGGTATTTTACATTGTTATGTAATTTTGACCTCAATTTTGTATTTAATTTATTCTTTCTTTTAAAAAATGAACAGAAAAATACACATTTGATTGAACTGAAAGGTCTAAATGAATAGATCTATTTTATTGATATTGTATCATGGCCTATTATCCAGAATTTTCATTAAAGCATCCAAATGAATAAATAATTACTTTAAGAAATAATTTATGGTAACATTTCCTGACCATTCACAGTGAACCAAATCCTGTTAATAAATCTAATTGGTCTTCGTCATGACAAATTTGAGTGAAACATCCTTATCCATTTTGTACACCTTGGTTATTTTGCCCTCATCCTACGCACTGGAGGCTCCATCCATTATACCAAAGCACTGTTACGCAGTAAAATGCATCATATACAATGGGCTGTCAAGCAGAAAATCTAAACTTCCTTATGCCTTTGGTCCCCATCTGGCATATGAACTTGTGAGCAGGAAACATGATAGTGCTGCAAAGTACACCAACATCCTACGTCCATGTGGCTTCTCTCTGCCATTATGTCCACCAACATCCTACGTCCATGTGGCCTCTCTGCCGTTTTGTCCACCAACATCAAATGCCCATGTGGCCTCTCTCTGCCATTATGTCCACCAGTATCCTACGTCCATGTGGCCTCTCTCTGCCATTATGTCCACCAACATCCTACGTCCATGTGGCCTCTCTCTGCCATTATGTCCACCAACATCCTACGTCCATGTGGCCTCTCTCTGCCATTATGTCCACCAATATCCTACGTCCATGTGGCCTCTCTCTGCCATTATGTCCACCAACAGCCTACGTCCATGTGGCCTCTCTCTGCCATTATGTCCACCAACAGCCTACGTCCATGTGGCCTCTCTCTGCCATTATGTCCACCAACATCCTACGTCCATGTGGCCTCTCTCTGCCATTATGTCCACCAACATCCTACGTCCATGTGGCCTCTCTCTGCCATTATGTCCACCAACATCCTACGTCCATGTGGCCTCTCTGCCGTTTTGTCCACCAACAACCTATGTCCATGTGGCCTCTCTGCCATTATGTCCACCAGTATCCTACGTCCATGTGGCCTCTCTCTGCCATTATGTCCACCAACATCCTACGTCCATGTGGCCTCTCTCTGCCATTATGTCCACCAATATCCTACGTCCATGTGGCCTCTCTCTGCCATTATGTCCACCAGTATCCTACGTCCATGTGGCGCCTCTGCCATTATGTCCACCAGTATCCTACGTCCATGTGGCCTCTCTCTGCCATTATGTCCACCAGTATCCTACGTCCATGTGGCCTCTCACTGCCATTATGTCCACCAGTATCCTACGTCCAAGTGGCCTCTCGCTGCCATTATGTCCACCAATATCCTACGTCCATGTGGCCTCTCTCTGCCATTATGTCCACCAATATCCTACATCCATGTGGCCTCTCTCTGACATTATGCCCACCAGTATCCTACGTCCACGTGGCCTCTCTCTGCCATTATTGTATCCGTATAGACTATTAACTGTCTTTACAAAGTAAAAAATCCCTTTCATGTGTTTGTGTGTCTTCTTTGTGTTTTAATTTCAGTCAAAGCATATGGTTTGCACATCTGGGAGATATTCAACATGATGGCACCCAGCCCCCACACTGCGGCTGTGAAGTGATCCATACGTGGTCTTCACTGCTATCGCAAACAATCCCTTCCTTGATGGGCTATGTTCTCAGAGGGATTTTAATGTGTTAGGTGAATAAATAAATGTACACAATTATTGGCATATTTACAGAAATAAAGTTCAACTTAAATCATCCAGTCTCAAAGAAGGGCAAAATGCTTCTACAGTAGTAGTTTTGTTAGTGCACTGCAACATAGACATCTACATTTTAGCCTTTGAGTTTGAGAGAGTTGAAACAATGCACAGGCGTCTTCAGTCTAGTGTGCAATTACATTTTCCAGGCACCTGTGACTAATCTGGATGTGCTTACATAACCTATTTAACTTATGTCATCATTTCTTGAAACTGTGGATGTGCTTCTACTGTAAAGAACTGACGTGGGATGTCTTGAGATTGCTCTGTAGCCTACTGTGCATCTGCTTTTCCTCATATCTACAGGCCTGGCTGGTTGATGAAACCAATGAACAATCAATCTACTCTGCTGCAGCGTAAGGACTAATACCATTTATCCAAGACAACAACACTACATAAAGATAACAGTAACATACACAAAGATGTTGGCTGTGCCATATTTTCTCTACTTTTATTTTGGTGTTTACACAGAAAACACAAGTACACCCCCCCCCCAGAAGTCAGTGGAGTATCACAATGTTGAGTGAAGGTCGATTGGAGATCCTGTTCAGCAGCTCACAGCTCAGTGGAGCAGCTTGTAGTGCCATTGCCTCACATGTTTTGGAGAGGTGGATAGGGATCCATGCCACGGGGGGAATGAGGGAGAGGGGAGGAAGGGGATGTGGGGGTTTTCGGTGGTTTCACTGGGCCTCTTCATCTCGCTTGGAGGGTAATTACAAAATCACGGGTCAACCATGCATGTAACCACGGTTACGTTGCACAGTAGCAGATGTGCTCGTGGCATTATCGGGTGCGAGCGCAAAGGTAAACAAAAACAGATGCAGCTGGTTGCTACGGACCCTCGCCAAACTTACGCAGCCTAATTGTTCCCATGTGGGGATGGCAGAGCTGAAACAGTAGTAAAAGGGGGGATATGCCCCGTTTAAGAGATGCCCATTGGTTTTCAATGGGAACATTTGTGAATGGACACGGGTTGTTCTTGAATTGCTGTGGCATATGCATCCCTTGCCTTTGCAACCATGAAAAACAGTATAACGTGACAAATAGTTATACATCATACATGTTTCAGTTGTATTGAACTGTGTATCATTGATACAACATAATGCCTAATGACCTTTATATTGCAAACAAAATGTTATGCATTGTTTATAGTACTTATGGCAAGTCAATTGGGTTGTCCCAGTAGTGATGAGCAGAGTTGTATGACATGTTGAGTGGCAGGTAGCCTAGTGGATATAGCGTTGGACTAGTAACTGAAAGGTTGCAAGCTCGAATCCCTGAGCTGACAAGGTAAAAATCTGTCGTTCTGCCCCTGAACAAGGCAGTTAACCCACTGTTCCTAGGCTGTCATTGAAAGTAAGAATTTGTTCTTAACTGACTAGCCTAGTAAAATTTTAAAAAAAATATTGGGGATTTAGAGATATTTTTTTACAAATATGAACACCCACTGGCCACACCACATAATTTCAACATGGATAATCTGGTAATATTTGGTTGAAACGTTGATCAATGAGATTTCAACCTAAAGTATATTCACTCACTCAAAAGACAGCCAAAAGTTTTTGAATTACCAATGTGTTATCACTATGCTTTCATCCATCTAAAAGCACAACCAAATTCCAATGGAAAAACAATGTCTGACTTTCAGTTTAGTTGTCACCCGAATGTCTATCACTGCACTCTCAACCATTTAAAAGCACAGCAAAGTTCAACTGGTAATACAATGTCAGATATTTGTTTTATTTCTAAAACAGATTCATGCGATATCACTGTGTTTCATCTAATAGTAGAACCAAATGACCTGGACTGCAGTTGAGATTACATTAAAAGTACAAGGTACAAGTGATCATTTTCGTTTGAGATTATGCACAGATTATTACAGCAAGTGTGAAGATCTCTACAGACCTGCAACGACCTATGCATGCTATCTTGAACATGCACACTTCATATGATTACATAAGAAGAAGTGTATAGTTACAGTAACCTCAAAATGTTCCCATGGATGTAGCCATGGATGTGTTTAAGGTTGAATGTAACATTAGTTTGTGAGATAGCCTAAATGTAAGGCTATTTACTGTATTACAAAGGTAATATTGCATTTTGTTTGGTTGACAACACAACCAAAAATCAACATTTAAAGATTTGGTTGAGTTGGAGATGTGAATCCAACATATTTGTTAACTTATCGACAAGTTAATAGGCTATTGATATAGAATTGTGTTGGTTGTCAATGCAACCAACAATATGTATCTTCTGCTTGGATAGTGCCATCTATGCCACTGACTTATTCTGGCTTTAATTCCTGTTTGTCTACACATTAATAATTGATACAGTGCCTTCAGATAGTACACCCCTGGACTTTTTCCAAATGTAGTTTTGTTACAGCCTGAATTTAAAATTGATTAAATGAGATGTTGTGTCATTGGCCTATACACACACAATACCCCATAATTTCACAGTGGAATTATGTTTTAGATGTTTAAAAAAATGTCAATAAAAAATGAAAAGCTGAAATGTCTAGAGCCAATAATTATTCAACCTCTTTGTTGTGGCAAGCCTAAATAAGTTCAGGAGTAAAAATGTGTTTAACAAGTCACATAATAAGTTGCATGGACTCTCTATGTGCAATAATACCGTTTAACATGATTTTTGAATGACTACCGCATTTATGTACCCCACACATACAATTATCTGTAAGATCCCTCAGTTGAGCTGTGAATTTCAAACACATATTCAACCACAAAGACGAGGGAGGTTTTCCAATGCCTCGCAAAGAAGGGCACCTATTGGTAGATGGGTAAAAATAAACAAGCAGACATTGGATATCCCTTTGAGCTTGGGGAAGTTATTAATTACACTTTGAATGGTGCATCATTAAAACATTTGCATCCCGTAGCTCTAACTCCAAAATGTTTTGGGACACTGTAAAGTCCATGGAGAATAAGAGCACCTCCTCCCAGCTGACCACTGCACTGAGGCTAGGAAACACTGTCACCACCGATAAATCCACGATAATCGAGAATTTCAATGAGCATTTCTCTACGGCTGGTCTCATTTTCCTCCTGGCTACCCCAACCCTGGCCAACAGGTCCGCACCCCCCGCAGCTACTTGCCCAAGCCTCCCCAGCTTCTCCTTCACCCAAATCCAGATAGCAGATGTTCTGAAAGAGCTGCAAAACTTGGACCCGTACCAATCAGCTGGTCTAGACAATCCGGACCCTCTCTTTCTAAAGTTGCAACCCCTATTACCAGTCTGTTCAACCTCTCTTTCGTATCGTCCGAGATTCCTAAAGATTGGGAAGCTGCCGCGGTGACACTCTAGACACAAACTGTTACAGACCTATTTCCATCCTGCCCTGCCTTTCTAAAGTCTTCGAAAGCCAGGTTATTAACAAACAGACCACTGACCATTTTGAATCCCACCGTACCTTCTCCACTGTGCAATCTGGTTTCCGAGCTGGTCACGGGTGCACCTCAGGCAAGCTCAAGGTACTAAACAATATCATAACCGCCATCGATAAAAGACAGTACTGTGCAGCCGTCTTCATCGACCTGGCCAAGGTTTTCGACTCTGTCAATCACCGTATTCTTATTGGCAGACTCAACAGCCTTGGTTTCTCAAATGACTGCCTCGCCTGGTTCACCAACTACTTCTCAGATAGAGTTCAATGTGTCAAATCGGAGGGCCTGTTGTCCAATCCTCTGGCAGTCTCTATGGGGGTGCCAGAGGGTTCAATTCTCGGGCCGATTCTTTTCTCTGTATATATCAACGATGTCGCTCTTGCTGCGGGGGACTCCTTGATCCACCTCTACGCAGACAACACCATTCTGTATACATCTGGCCATTCTTTGTGATAACAAACCTCCAAACGAGCTTCAGTGCTTTACTACACTCCTTCCGTGGCCTCCAATTGCTTAGTAAAACTAAATGCATACTCTTCAACCGATCGCTGCCCGCACCCACCCGCCCTCCCGACAAGCATCACTACTCTGGACAGTTCTGACTTAGAATATGAGGACAACTACAAATACATAGGTGTCTAGCTAGACTGTAAACTCTCCTTCCACTCATATTAAACATCTCCAATCCAAAATTAAATCTAGAATTGGCTTCCTATTTCGCAACATAGCCTCCTTCACTCACGCTGCCAAACATACCCTCGTAAAACTGACTATCCTACTGATCCTCGACAAAATAGCCTCCAACACTCTACTCAGCAAACTGGATGCAGTCTATCACAGTGCCATCCGTTTTGTCACCAAAGCCTCATATACCACCCACCACTGAGACCTGTATGCTCTCGTCGGCTGGCCCTTGCTACATATTCGTCTCCAGGTCATCTATAAGTCTTTGCTAGGTAAAGCTCTGCCTTATCTCAGCTCACTGGTCACCATAACAACACCCACCCGTAGCACGCACTCCAGCAGGTATATCTCACTGGTCATCCCCAAAGTCAACACCTGCTTTGGCCGCCTTTCCTTCTACTTCTCTGCTGCCACTGACTGGAACAAATTGCAAATATCACTGAAGTTGAGACTTATATCTCCCTCACTAACTTTAAGCATCAGCTGTCAGAGCAGCTTACTGATCGCTGCAGCTTTACACTATTTACATCTGTAAATAGCCCATCCAACTACCTACCTACCTCATCCCCATATTGTTTTTATTTACTTTTTTTGCTCTTTTGCACATCAGTATTTCTACTTGCACATCATCATCTCCACATCTGTCACTCCAGTGTTAATTTGGTAAATTGTAATTACTTCATTACTATGGCCTATTTATTGCCTTACCTCCTTAGGCCATTTGCACACACTGTATATAGATTTTTTCTATTGTGTTATTGACTGTACATTTGTTTATTCCATGTGTAACTCTGTGTTGTTGTTTGTGTCACACTGTTTGCTTTATCTTGGCCAGGTCGCAGTTGTAAATGAGAACTTGTTCTCAACTGGCCTACCTGGTTAAATAAAGGTGAAATAATACAGGCGTCCTTCCTAACTCAGTTGCCCGAGAGGAAGGAAACCGCTCAGGGATTTCAACATGAGGCCTATAGTGACTTAAACAGTTAAAAAACAGTTACAGAGCTAAGAACAGGCAAAATCCTAGAGGAAAACCTCTTTCAGTCTGCTCTCCAACAGACACTGGAAGACAAATTCACCTTTCAGCAGACAATAGCTGAAAACACAAGGCCAAATATACACGGAAGTTGCTTACCAAGACAACATTGAATGTTCCTGAGTGGCCTAGTTGCAGTTGGACTTAAATTGGCTCGAAAAACTATGGCAAGACTTGAAAATGGCTGTCTAGCAATGATCAACAACCAACATAATAATGCGCAAATATTGTACAATCCAAGTGTGCAAAGCTCTTAGAGACTTACCCAGAAAGACGCACAGCTGTAATCGCTGCCAAAGGTGAAGGTGATTCTAACATGTATTGACTCAGGGGTGTGAATACTTAAGTAAATGAGACATTTCTGTAATTCATTTTTAATACATTTGCTAAAACTTCTAAAAACATGGTTTCACTTTGTCATTATGAGAAAAAATTTTTTTTTAATCTATTTTGAATTCAGGATGGAATTCAACTAAATGTTGAATAAATAACGGGGTATGAATCGTTTCGGTTGGATTCATGTCTCCATCTTAACCAAAAATCTAGAATAGGACTAAATCAAATCAAACTTTAAAATGCACTTTATTAAATAAAGTTTGATTTAGTCCTATTCTTTAAAGCTGCTATATATAACTTTAAATGTACATAGCAATGTGAGTTATAGATCTGTCATTCTCATTGAAAGCAAGTCTAAGAAGCGACAGATGTGTTCTACGTGTATTAAGTTTTGTTTTTGCGTTTTTAAAATTTTGATGTGTACACCAGCTTCAAACAGCTGAAAATACAATATTTTGGGTTCTGGAAAATATATTTCACAGTGGTTTAGATGACACAATAAATCTCTACACTATACTTGTTGATTTTGTCACATGAACTGAAATTAGGCTAGTATAATTTTTTTACAAATTTGTAGACAAACTGGAATTAAAGTCAGACTAAGTCAGTGGCACAGATGGAACTATCCAAGCAGAAGAGACATATCCTCCATATGTTGATATTTGGTTGAGTTGACAACCAAACACAATGGAATATCACTAAATATCATTAAGTTTTAAATCAGCCAGAGCTTGAAACCCTATGCCTATTGTATTGTCTATTTTTAGTTTAATTCTGGGTTGAATTGAAACAATAGCTGTTGATGATTTCGCAAATACTATATGGGCCTAAGTAGTATCTTTGATGATATACAGTTTGAGTAATAAAGTATGGTCACATTTGATTTGCTCTGTAAACCTCTCCTTTCGAATGACTTCGATAGCAACAGAGAATCTATTTAGTTGTGTGTGTGTGTGTGTGTGTGTGTGTGCGTGCGTGCGTGCGTGTGTGTGTGTGTGTGTGTGTGCATGCTGATTTACCAGATCATTAGAAGAGGGGAAAGAGGCTTGACCTAATATTTCCTTTGTTGTTTGGTCAGGAAAGGGACGTTATTGTAAAAGTACCGTAAGCATAAATAGTCCTCCCGTTTCCATGACAAAGTCACAAACATTGAGCACTGAAAACAAAAGACTAGAAGACTATAAATCCAACCACTGTCAATTTTGTTTAGTTTTCAGTGTTTCAAGAGAAATATGGTTTCAAAACAACACATCCACTTTTCCAAGGAGAAGGGGAAATCTGATAATTTTTTCCATTTTTTTTTTGACTTGGCCAGTTTCATATTCTATATTTTCCAGCCCACTCTGCCCTGATTAGTAATGGGAATATCTGATACCTTATTTTTTTACCATTGGGTCAGGAAACTCCTACAGCTGTAAACTTGTTTTTCTAACCGTTGAAAGAAAGGGCATTGTCTCAAAGTACCAAGGAGCAGATAGTTTATTATAGCCTGTCCAACCATCAAAATCAGGCATGCCAACAAAATATCTCTCCAGCTCTGCCTTTGGTAACAATGCACCATGGGTAGGATAATAAACAATGTGTATGTGTGACCATAGGGTCAGCTGCGATGAATGATCAAGAGAGGATATCATTTAAATGGCCTTTCTGTTTTCTATTGCAAAAGCTTTTTTCAACAATTCCAAATCTGAAAGTAAAGAATTGTTGAAATTGCAGTAAATGTAAGTTCTGTTTGAAGGCAATGTTTGGTTGTGGGTTCACTTAAATGACCAATGAGTTGAGGTTTGATTTGGGTCTGAAAGGATATTGTAGCAACCTTAGTAGGCCTGCAACAGCTAGCAACCTCAACTCACAACTCAACCTCAACAGGTTCAAGCCTCTTCGTGTAATAGCTAAGGTGTTGGATTGACAATCGCAGGGACCTGGGTTTGAGTCCTGGTCAAGCTATCCCCAAAATTCTCTACAATATCATGTCCCAAATAATTACATCTCCATGTGCTGTTCGTTTCAATTTCAGCCAGCTTTCACTGTAAAAACCAAGCATGGACACAGCAGGGCAAACATGGACAAGAAGGAAATCATCCCTCTCTCAATCACTGTATCACTGAGTCATCTCCTCATCGCTGAGGGAGACGCCCGTTAGAACCCAGACAAGAGCTGCTGCCTTATCACTTCTAATACGAGAGCAAACACAGGAGTCTTTACAGCATGTTGTCTAAGCGAGCAACGCTGAGCAAGATTACTGGGGCTTTTTAGAAGCCAAGAAGAGACACCATGAAGTAGTATTTTATCTTTGCTTGCCTTTCTGTGAAGCCCGGGGATAAAAGAGCAGCCTCTGCGAGCTGCGTCTGATTACGATCTAATTGTTAACATTCACTGTGTCTTATTATCTGCCTGTTGTTGCCATACACAGAGCAGTTAGGGGCCTTTTTAGTGTTGGCAAAGATTTGAAACGAGAGACTCGTTGTTACTACCCTGTGCGTTACCGAAGTACTAGTTAGCGCTAAGGTGGCAGGAGAGGAGCCCCCAGCTCGACAACAACAACAACAACGAGAGCAACATCAACAACAAACAGGAATTGATGGCGAGCGTTTATTATCTGGTTTAATTGCTCGTCATCTGGAGGATCTGACAGTCGCGGTTAATGAGAGAGAGAAGAGGCACGCGCTGTTGGCAGCAGGCTTCATAGAGAAAGGGTGGTGTGTGGGGAGTGGAAGGGGGTTCTTGGGGAGGGAGGGCAGAGAGCATTCCAGCTCAACAGAAGCAACGGAGGCACAAGCGGAGGCTGCCAAATCATTTGTTTATCACATTATCAAAACAGTTCTGAGTTTGAGTTTCAAGGGCTTTTCGAGCATCGTGTTAACCTGTGTGTCGTTAGCCCACGTCACCACACACACACACACACACACACACACACACACACACACACACACACACACACACACACACACACACACACACACACACACACACACACACACACACACACACACACACACACACACACACACACCACGTCAGCCCTGATGTATACTGTAATCAGATGGTGAGCATAGACAGGATATCGCAGAAATGTAGCCCCTTCCTCAATTTCTCATCTGGGCTGCAGGCCTGGCCAATGTCCAAGTAGGGACCTCCCTGACATTGTGCAGTGTCACGCACACACAGGCAGGGTTCACCAGAACAAGCATCAGGACCAGACCCATAACTACAGGCCTATAGGGCTTAAGAGCTGTTCTATCCTTTCCGCATGCACACATTTAGTTTTCTTGTTATTTTAATTTAGGTAATGGGAAACTAAAATGCTTTGAACCCTATTTAGCCATATTCTAACTAGCTGATGGGTTTCAGGGAAAAGTCAAAGACACCACTTATCCTTCACAGCGAGATAGCATGTTTGAGGTTAGGAATACAGTTTCATTTTGTTTCATGCAATGGGAATGTTATTTTCTGTAATGTTTCCATGACAGCGTTGTGAGAGCTGTAGTGTGGAGACTGGCCAAGACACTAGGTGGAGACAGAGGAGCCAGTGACTGTCCCATTTCTCTTCACTGTAGATAGCGGTGTACTCTGACTCTTGCATCTTTCTTGGGCAGGTGCTCTAAGAGGAGATGGTTATTCATTTGGTAATGCAACGTCAAACGTTTTAACACATTTTGTAAGAAAGCTAAAATGTGTGTTTCTTTTTAAACAAGTCCATGGAGACCCTCCATGTTTCAGTCTGTTTACGTTTACGTTTGGTGCCTTAGGAACACAACCCTGGTTCTAACACACATGTTCTATGGGCCTCGTTTATAAATATATAAAAACTGAACTTGGCGTATTTGTATTTATTATGAATCTGCATGCCAAGGTAGCAGCTACTCTTCCTGGGGTCCAGCAAAATGAAGGCAGTTATAATTTTTTTTTAAACATTACAATATACTCACAACATATTAAGATTTCACAACATATGAAGTGTGTGCACTCAGGCCCCTACTCTACGACCACATATCTAAAACACAAAATCCATGTGTATGTGTGTGCATAGTGTGTATGTTATCTTGTGTTTGTATGCATGTGTCTGTGCCTATGTTTGTGTTGTTGCACAATCCACGCTGTTCCATAAGGTGTATTTGTATAATTTTTCCCCCAATCTAATCCTACTGCTTGCAGGAGTTATTTGATGTGGAATAGAGTTCCATGTAGTCATGGCTCTACGTAGTACTGTGCACCCCCCATAGTCTGTTCTGGACTTGGGGACTGTGAAGAGACCTCTGGTAGCAAGTCTTGTGGGGTATGCATGGGTGCCTGAACTGTGTGGCAGTAGTTCAAACAGACAGCTAAGTGCATTCAACATGTCAATACCTCTCACAAATACAAGTAGTGATGAAGTCAATCTCTCCTCCACTTTGAGCCAGGAGAGATTGACGTGCATATTATTAATGTTAGCTCTCTGTGTACATCCAACGGCAGTGCTGCCCTGTTCGGAGTCAATTGCAATTTTACTAAGGCCCTCTTTGTGGCACCTGACCACACGATTGAACAGTAATTCAGGTGCAACAAAACTAGGGCCTGTAGGACCTGCCTTGTTTATAATGCTGTTAAGAATGCAGAGTAACGCTTTATTATGGACAGACTTCTTCCCATCCGAGCTACTGTTGTATCAATATGTTTTGACCATGTCTATTTACAATCCAGGGTTACTCCAAGCAGTTTAGTCTCCTCAATTTCCACATTGTTCATTACAATATTTAGTTGAGGTTTAGTGAATGATTTGTCCCAAACACAATGATTTACATTTTTGAGATATTTAGGACTAACTTATTCCTTATCATTCTGAATAACTGCAGCTCTTTGTTAAATCAGAGAGGTGCATAGTGTTGAGTCATTCGCATACATAGACATACTGGCTTTTCTAACAACACAGCACTCACAATCTTTTTATCATCCATTTCTCTCAGCCAATCATCAGTCATTTGGGTAAGTTTTTGTGCTTGTTGAATGTTCTTTCCTATAAGCATGCTGAAATGCTGTTGTCAATTTGTTTCCTGTAAAATAGCATTGTATCTGGTCAAACATTTTTCCAAAAGTTTACTAAGGGTTGGTAACAGGCTGATTGATCGGCTATTTGAGCCAGTAAAGGGGGCTTTACTATTCTTAGGTAGCGGAATGACTTCTGCTTCTCTCCAGACCTGAGGGCACACACTTTCTAGTAGGCTTAAATTGAAGATATGGCAAATAAGAGTGGCAATATCTTCCGATATTATCCTCAGTCATTATCCATCCAAGTTGTCAGACCCTGGTGGCTTGTCATTGTTGACAGACAGCAATCATTTTTTCACCTCTTCCACACTTACTTCACGGAATTCAAAATTACAACGCTTGTCTTTCATAATTTGGTCAGATATACTTGGATGTGTAGTGTCAGCGTTTGTTGCTGGCATGTCATGCCTTAAGTTTGCTAATCTTGCCAATGAAAATATTATTAAAGTAGTTGGCAATATCAGTGGGTTTTATGATGAATGAGCCATCTGATTAAATGAATGATGGAGCGGAGTTTGCCTTTTTGCCCAGAATGTCATTTAAGGTGCTCCAAAGGCTTTTACTATAATTCTTTGTCATTTAGCCTTGTTTCCTAGTGTAGTTTCTTCTTCTTTTTATTCAGTTTAGTCATGACTTCTCAATTTGCAGTACGTTTGCCAGACCTATTTGCCATTTTTATTGCCTAATCCCTCTCAACCATAACACTTTTAAATTCCTCAACAATCCACAAGGATTTAACAGATTTTACAGTCATTTTCTTAATGACAGACACTTATGCTATGCCCTCCGACGAACCATCAAACAAGCAAAGCGTCAATACAGGACTAAGACTGAATCGTACTACACCCGGTCTGACACTCGTCGGATGTGGTAGGGCTTGAAAACTATTACGGACTACAAAGGGAAGCACAGCCGCAAGATTAGCTAAATGACTTTTATGCTCGCGTCGAGGCAAGCAATGCTGAAGCATGCATGAGAGCATCAGGTGTTCCAGGTGACTGTGTGATCACGCTCTCCGTAGCCAATGTCCGAGTAAGACCTTGAAATGGGTTAGCATTCACAAGGCCAAAGGGCCAGATAGATTACCAGGAGGTGTAGTCGGAGAATGCTCTTCACTAACATTTTCATCCTGTCCCTGACCGAGTCTGTAATACCAACATGTTTCAAACAGACCACTATATTTCCTGTGCCCAAGAACAACAAGGTGACCTGCCTAAATGACTACCAACTCGTAGCACTCACGTCTGTAGCCATGAAGTGCTTAAAAAGGCTGGTCGTGGCTCACATCAACACCATTATCCCAGAAACCCTAAACCCACTCCAATTTGCATATCGCCCTAAAAGATCCACCGATGATGCAATCTCTATTGCACTCCACACTGCTCTTTCCCAACTGGACAAAAATAACACCTACGTGAGAATGCTATTCTTTGACTACAGCTTAGTGTTCAACACCATAGTGCCCTCAAAAGCTCAACACTAAGCTAAGGACCCTGGCAGTGTGGTGCCAGGATGACAACCTCTCCCCCAAAGTAATCAATACAAAGGAGATGATTGTGGACTACAGGAAAAGGAGGGCCGAGCACACCCCAATTCTCATCGACGGGGCTGTAGTGGAGCAGGTTGAGAGCTTCAAGTTCTTTGGTGTCCACATCACCAACAAACTATTATGGTTCAAACACACCAAGACAGTCATGAAGAGGGCCCAACAACGCCTATTCCCCCCCAGGAGACTGAAAATATTTGTCATGGGTCCTCATATCCTCAAAAAGATAGGGCCTTCCGGGTGGCGCAGTGGTTAAGGGCACTGTATTGCAGCGCCAGCTGTGCTACCAGAGACTCTGGGTTCGCGCCCACGCTCTGTCGTAACCGGACGCGACCGGGAGGTCCGTGGGGCGACGCACAATTGGCCTAGCGTTGTCCGGTTTAGGGAGGGGTTGGCCGGTAGGGATAAGCTTGTCTCATCGCGCACCAGCGACTCCTGTGGCGGGCCGGGCGCAGTGCGCGCTATCCAAGGTTGCCAGGTGCACAGTGTTTCCTCCGACACATTTTGCGGCTGGCTTCCGGGTTGGATGCGCGCTGTAGTAAGAAGCAGTGCGGCTTGGTTGGGTTGTCTATACCAGACAGTGTAAG
Organism: Oncorhynchus kisutch; assembly: GCF_002021735.2. Taxonomy (NCBI): domain Eukaryota; kingdom Metazoa; phylum Chordata; class Actinopteri; order Salmoniformes; family Salmonidae; genus Oncorhynchus; species Oncorhynchus kisutch. The sequence goes on along the minus strand of NC_034190.2, from coordinate 60,984,195 downwards.
AGGAAGGCCCTAAAAATTACCAAAGACTGCCACCCTAGTCACAGACTCTCTGCTACTGCACGACAAGCGATACCGGAGCGCCAAGTCTAGGTCCAAAAGGCTTCTTAACAGCTTCCACCAAACCATAAGACTCCTGAACAGCTAATCAAATGGCTACCCGGATTTGCATTGTGACTACCCGGACTATTTGCATTGCTATTATTAACAATTATTTTTCTTAACAGGTTGGTTAATTAATGGCTTGTAAGTACGCATTTCACTGTAAGGTGCATGTGACATATACAATTTGATTTGATGTGAAAACATATTGTATGACCTCTTATACACTATATTAGGCCTAGCCTTTGGAACTGTGGTTTTCCTAGATATGGTTACTATATTGTGATGACTACATCCGATGGATTTGGATACTGCTTTCAAACTAATTTCTGCAGCATGAGTAAAGATGTGATCAATACATGTTGATGATTTAATTCCTGTTCTGTTTGTAACTACCCTGGTACAGTGCCTTGCAAAAGCATTCACCCCCTTGGCATTTTTCCTATTTTGTTGCCTTACAACCTGTAATTTAAATGGATTTTTTTTTGGATTTCATGTCATGGACATACACAAAATAGTCCAAATTGCTGAAGTGAAATGAAAAAAATATATACTTGTTTAAAAAAAATAAAAAAAATAAAAACTGAAAAGTGGTGCGTGTATATGTATTCATCCCCTTTGCTATGAAGCCCCTGAATAAGATCTGGTGCAACCAATTATCTTCAGAAGTCACATAATTAATTAAATAAAGTCTACCTGTGTGTAATCTAAGTGTCACATGATCTGTCACACGATCTCAGTATATATACACCTGTTCTGAAAGGCCCCTGTCACGCCCTGACCTTAGTTATCTTTGTTTTCTTTATTATTTTGGTTAGGTCAGGGTGTGACGAGGGTGGTTTGTTTAGTTTTTGTATTGTCTAGGGGGTTTTGTATGTCTATGGTTGCCTAGATTGGTTCTCAGTCAGAGGCAGCTGTTTATCGTTGTCTCTGATTGGGGACCATATTTAGGTAGCCATTTTGTCTAGGGTTTTTGTGGGTTCTTATTCTATGTTTAGTTGCCTGTCTGCACTAGCCATATTCACAGTTCGGTTTGTTGTATAGTTTGTTCAGTGTTCTTTCTTTCATTAAAGAAGTACGTACTCTTACCACGCTGCGCCTTGGTCTCCTCCATATGACGACCGTGACAGCCCCAGTGTCTGCAACACCACTAAGCAAGGGGCACCACCAAGCAAGCGGCACCATGAAAATCAAGGAGCTCTCCAAACAGGTCAGGGACAAAATTGTGGAGAAGTACAGATCAGGGTTGGGTTATAAAAAATATCCAAAACTTTGAACATCCCACAGAGCACCATTAAATCCATTATTAAAAAATGGAAAGAATATGGCACCACAACAAACCTTCCAAGAGAGGGCCGCCCACCAAAACTCACGGCCCAGGCAAGGAGGGCATTAATCAGAGAGGCAACAAAGAGACCAATGATAACCCTGACGGAGCTGCAAAGCTCCACAGCGAAGATTGGAGTGTCTGTCCATAGGACCACTTCAAGCCGTACACTCCACAGAGCTGGGCTTTATGGAAGAGTGGCCAGAAAAAAAAACATTGCTTAAAAGAAAAAAACAAGCAAACACGCTTTGGTGTTCGCCAAAAGGCATGTGGGAGACTCCCCAAACATATGGAAGAAGGTACTCTGGTCAGATGAGACTAAAATGTAGCTTTTGGATGTTCTTTTTGGTGTTCTCGGGGTGATGAGAGTTCTCGGGGTGATTTGTCTGGCACAAACCCAACACCTCCCCACAGTGAAGCATGGTGGTGGCAGCATCATGCTGTGGGGATGTTTTTCATCGGCAGGGACTGGAAAAGTGGTCAGAATTGAAGGAATGATGGATGGTGCTAAATACAGGGAAGTTCTTAAGGGAAACCTGTTTCAGTCTTCCAGAGATTTGAGACTGGGATGGAGGTTCACCAGCAGGACAATGACCCTAAGCATACTGCTAAAGCAGCACGTGAGTGGTTTAAGGGGGAACATTTAAATGTCTTGGAATGGCCTAGTCAAAGCCCAGACTTCAATCCAATTGAGAATCTGTGACTTAAAGATGGTTGTACACCAGCAGGAACCCATCAAACTTGAAGGAGCTGGAGTAGTTTTGCATTGAGGAATGGGCAAAAATCCCAGTGGCTAGATGTGCCAAACTTATAGAGACATACCCCAAGAGACAAGAGACTTGCAGCAGTAATTGCTGCAAAAGGTGGCTCTACAACGTATTGACTTTTGTGTGTGGGGGGAATAGTTATGCACATTCAAGTTTTCTGTTTTTTTGTCTTATTTCTTGTCTGTTTCAGAATAAAAAATATTTTTGTGTAAATCAAATGATACACACCCCCCAAAAAAATCAATTTGAATTCCAGGTTGTAAGGCAACAAAATAGGAAAAATGCCAAGGGGGTAAATACTTTTGCAAGGCACTGTAGGTTGATTGATAACCTGAACCAGGTTGCAGGCTTTCTCTTTAGTGGGCAGCCTGATGAAAGCCATAGAATATTTAAATCACCCAGAAAATATACCTCTCTATTGATATCACATACATTATCAAGCATTTCACACATGTTATTCAGATACTGACTGTTAGCACTTGGTGGTCTATAGCAGCTTCCCTCCAGAATGGGCTTTAAGTGAGGCAAATGAACCTGTAGCCATATGACTTCAACAGTATTTAACATTATATCATATCTAAGCTTTACAGGAATGTGGCTCCGGATGTAAACAGCCACACCTCCACCTTCGGCATTTCTGTATTTTCTGTTGATCTTATAATCATGTATTGCTACCCCTGTATCATAAAAGCTACTATCTAAGTGAGTTTCAGAGATTGTCAGATATGAATGTCATCTGTTACTAGCAAATTATTGATTTCATGAACCTGGACTATTAACTATTGGGCTATTTTTTAACACTTTTCTGGGATGCATTATTGTTTTCATTGCTTTACTGGGAAGCTTAGCTGAGGTAGAGATGCTCAGGTTATTTATGTTAGTGCAGAGTGAGCTGCACACAGTGGACTTCCTCCTAGGGCACACCACCTCAGTGCTAACAGTATAACTCCTGCACTTGAAGAAACTTTCAAAGTTCTTGAACTTTTCCGGATCGACTGAGCTTTATGTCTTAAAGTAATGATGGACTCTCGTTTCTCTTTGCTTATTTGAGCTGTTCTTGACATAATAGTGACTTGGTCTTTTAGCAAATAGAGCTATCTTCTGTATACCACCCCTACCTTGTCACAACTGATTGGCTAAAACGCATTAAGAAGGAAATACATTTTAACAAGGAACCTGAAATGCATTCCAGGTGCATGAAGTTGGTTGAGAGGATACCAAGAGTGTGTAAAGCTGTCATCAAGGCAAAGGGTATATTTGAAGAATCTCAAATATATTTTGATTTAACACTTTTTTGGTTACTACATGATTCCATATGTGTTATTTCATCGTTTTGATGTCTTCACTATTATTCTACAATGTAGAAAATAGAACAAAATTAAGAAAAACCCTTGAATTAGTAGGTGTGTCCAAACTTTTGACTGGTACTGTAAATATACTGTATTTTCCTGCTATAGCAAACGGAGTCAAATTAAGAACCCCTATATATATTTGAGCTAGTTTTCTACAGCAGGAAAATAATCCTGCAGCAAGAGGACATTTTAATTATTATGTGTATTATAGTTCATTTACATTTTTGTAGGGGTTGATACATTTTTCATTATGGGAAATCAACTCAAGTAGAAATTACCAACTTCAAAAGCCTTTTTAAAACTCAAATACACTACAAATGTGCATTTCCTGTTGTGCAGGAAAATTCTCAGCAACAAAAGAGTGATCAAATTAAGATCCTACATCTGCACCACAACCATTGAGTCTGAATTTAACTTGCATTGGGTACATACCCTGCGAAAATGACAAGATGGGAAATAGAAGATTTCAAATCGAGTCTTAAATAAATCTGTATGTACTGCACAAGCAACAACGGTGAGAAGTAATCGCTTAACCTTGAATGGAACAAAATATTGTTGTACAGAAATTATATTTGTTAGTTCGTTATAAATGTTGCCTTACCAAATCTGATACATTTCCAGACTAAAATATGCCTTGTACAGGTATCTGTCTATGCCTCACCAAACCCTGTGACTTGTGCATGTACCCCAGTATACTAGCTGTCTAGTGCTGTCCGTTTCAGGAGCTAGACACCCAATTACTCCTTTTAGGGAGATGTTCTCACAAATGTTGCCTCCGTATATGCAGAGTACTTTGCTCTATGCCCATAAACAGTGCCAATAATAGACAAAACTGACAATTTAGATGAAGAGGAATAAGCATAAAAGCATGAGGTGCGTAGAAAGTGCATGTCATAATTAAATGACTTAATGGGTGAGGGTCCCCAGATAGATCACATGCAATTTACATCAAGAGTCAGTGTAATAAAGACTTTGTAAAACTTACATTGAAATTCAATTAGACTGTTGAATGCATAACCAAAGCCGTGAAAAATGAACTCATTGGGGGTCCCTTTTCATTTTTGCCCTCAGGCAAAAGAGACCATTAATTTAATACATTACAATTTTTTTTCACATTAGCATTTTTAAGTTACTGCGCATTTCAGTACTAATGTACCCTAATACAATAACAGAGGCTGCCAGAGACTGCATTATACAAACCAAGTAAGAAACTCAGCTACAGTTGTTACCTTGAGTAGTCAGGCCACTTTCAATGAGTGAAGCTTGAAAAACGCCCAGCCAACCAAAAAACAAACAGCGGAAAAGGACTCTATTGTTTCATTGATTCATCGTATGTTAAGTTATTATTTTGCTGCAGGCGCCGCTCATGTTTCAGAGTTTGGAGAAAATAGCATCGACTTCAGTTGCAAGCAGTTGGCACTTCTTCATTTAAGATATTAGCGTTTTATCTCACAATAGTGGATCTGCACCCTTCAATCAACCAGCAAGTCAAAACAAAGCATCGAGCCCTTTAGATCCTCAACCCTTAAGAGAGGCTGTAATTAAAATATATTTCATTAACTGTTCCAGCATGGTAAATATACATTTACACAGGGTCAGTACACTTTATAACACATAATGATTCCAAGTATAATTACTGTGTAACAGTAGCTATGAGAAATGTGGTAAAACGAAGCAAAGTTGTTTACTGGTTGGCTCAAGTGTGGCCAATAATGTCAAGCAGGTCAACAGCATCCTGAGGCTACTAGCTAGTAGCAATTGGATGTACAATCTATATACAATCTTTCCATGTTATGGCCCTTTTAATGGTATTGCTTTAGAATATATTATTTGTTTAATCTTGACTTAACCAAGTGGGTTAATTAAGAACCAGTTATTGTTGTCCATAATGACATTTGCCAAGGGTTTGTTTCAAGGAAGATTTAAAAGAAAATTGTTCAACCAATTCACATACAATTTCATTCACACACAAAGGAATGGGCCAGCATTAACTTACTGCAGCTACAACAGGTGTACAAGACAAGTCTAGTTTGATACAGAGAGGATGGTGTCGGTGAACCACAATGGTACAGACCATATTAATTTGGGAGTGGTTTGAGGCAAGACTGGTATGGGGAGATGTTATGTGTGTGCACATTTTGAAGTTGACATTTTGTTTTCCAAGGGGGCCGTATTAAAATATATCACACAGATGATGAATGTTTTTCAGAAGTTTCTAGTTTTATTTCATTCTCTTATTCTCTTATTGTCCCTTGCCCAACAACACTCATTCCCAGAGAGAGAGAGAGAGAGAGAGAGAGAGAGAGAGAGAGCGAGAGAACAACAACTCCATTTGAGAACAATGTACAGGGCATGTTTTGGACAGGCAGTGCTGGAGATGATTTAATAGAAAGTGGACAGCTGTAGGGAAATGCCCCCCAAATTAGTTTTCCGGTATAAGACAAGAGGAGGTTTGAACACTTAAGGCAATCTGGATGACTCCTCCATCTAAGGGACAAAGGAAACCAACACAACCATTTTCACACATCTCTAAAAATAACAGCATGGGGGACGTACACGTGTGGCAGAAAGAGGGGGGAATAGAGTTGTTAGTCAGGGAAAATCATGTATTATTAATGGAAACACTGTGAATGTAGTGCTTCTTTCCCTTGTTTTCCGCACGCATTTTTCCATTTGTCTTGTGTTGCTAAATTTTTTACGTTTTTTTTTCTCCCCACATCGGAGTGATGTTAGATATAATTACTGACTTTGCACCAAAATCACATCTGACACCACTTGGTTAGCAAATTAGAACATTTCAGAGAGGGAATAAATCTCCTGGGACAGAAGGGCATTGAAAGAGTGAAAGTAACGTAAATATTACATGCACTTCCCCCGGAAAAGTGACAAAATCATTTGAATTAACAGAAAAGATGTGAAGCCTAATTGAAAAGTTCTTATTTATATATTTATGTTTAGAGAGCTCATCAAGTTTTCGAGAACAGGATGCTCCTTGGCCACAAACACGGCATCATCATCTTCCACAGAAAAAGGCCAGGAAATGCTGAAGTGCGTTTTTGATTTATTTATCTTAACCCAGACGGATACTCCAAGCATTAGTAGGATTTTGCCATTTGGTGGTTGAAATAATGGATGGAATGTTCATTCATTTTTTATCCCCGCATGTTGTGTGAAGGGTAAACATGCTGTTTGAGATGTCTTTTCTCTGCTCAACTGTGTTTTCTCATTGTTAGAGTATAGGGTGTAGAACCTAGTCACAAAAGTGCATACAATGTATTCAAACTGAACGTGGAAAGCATTAGACGCCAACTTGACTTTCCAATAATTCTCAAGCATCTGTTTTCTTGCCTAAAAATATTTTTATTTTACAATACATTGTAGGAAGACCCATGCCATCATGGAGCAATGTCAGTCACTACATGAAAAGACAATTGTTAATTATTAATAATTTCCATGGGGGAAGCTGTTGTGAGGGCCCCATATCTCAATGTTGTTACAATGTCATATAATTAACAATCTTACACTCATTGCTAACCTTCAGTCAAGTTCAAAGCAGGCTGTTTAGTTTAATTGAGTGTTAGATAACTCTGTGTGGTCGCTAACTTTAAAGCTAAAATTTGGAAAATGGCACTTAGAACCACCACTAGTTTTGGTATACAGCTGAAGGATATGGCTGGGAAAGGTTATTCTTCAAGAATCAATAGGTGAATATCAAGAATGTAAATGACCATTGAACAGAGTCCCAGATCACCTTTAAAGCAATTGCTGTTTCATAATAACTACTGTGTAATATAACAATGGCTATACTGTTTAAATTACCACTGAACAGATTTACAGATTTTTACCTTTAATGTCATTGTTTCATAATGCTCCTTATCTCAGAGAGCATTTCCGCAAATAAATGTAAACAACTGACTGCAACAAGCAGGACTCATCATCCCAGATGGACTAAGTTATGCCACACCCGTACCTCACCACCAGTCATGCAATACAATGCTCTCACTTCGGACCCAGACTACAACCCACGCACATCTTCTGATGGTGTGTTCTGAATCATTTTAATATGTCCTAATAACGCAGAGGGTATGATTGTGCTTTGCAAGCCCTCGAAGATGAAATATGTTACATTGGGGCCTGATAGTAAAGGATATTGCTTGCCGTTCATACATAATTGAACAATCTTGAATGTCAAACCAGTGGGAGCAAATGCAAGAGAAGCAACAGTACACCTCACCACAAGGTACACAACATCCTCTCAATTCTGAGTGAATGAACAGAAAAGGACATGTGTTATGTGGTATACCAAAGAACCGGGAGTAGCTTGACGTGAGCCGGTACAGCATTTGAGAGCCATTGGCAAAGATGTAATGGTCTTCTTATAGCATAGCCTTTAATAAAGCAAATGTTTCCCTGGCCTGACCCTACTGTTATTGAAAAATGTGTTGCTGGAAATGTTGAGGATTGGGGTGCAAGCCACTAGTGATGTGTTCAAATCAATCAAATAAAATAAAATGTACAATATTAGTCACATGCGTCGAATACAACAGGTATTTAGTAAAATGCTTACTTACGAGCCCCAACATTTTTCCAATTTTCCAATACTTACGAGCCCCCCAAATTTTTCAAATTGTACTAGAATGTAAACATTTAAATTCCAGCTGCATTTTATTGGCTGCCTCTAGCTAAACCACAGGTGAAAAGTTTTAAAACATCTTGTTGGATTTAAATCTCTCAATCTTGCAGTTCCACTTCCCCTACTCATGTGTGTGCCTAGCTCTCCTACATAACAAAAATACTACAGTTTAATATAGAATACTGTAGAATTCTGTGTAAACTGTAGTATACTGTAGAATTCTATACTACACACTGTAGCATCCCTCCATCGTGTAGTGCCTACTATAATATTTTTTTGTATACCGTAGAATTGTATACTATACACTGTAATATCCCTCGATCAGGTAATGCTTACTTGCTGCTTGCTTTGGCAATGCTGGTTTAATTTGAACGTGCTGGTCTTGGGGAGCTCATGCCAGGGATTTCCTCTTAGGTTCCCCTTCAATCATGTAGTATTTACTGTAGTATGTTGTAGCATACTGTAGAATAATTTACTCAATCCCTTGATTGATTGATTGTCTTTAACTATTTAAAAACACAATACAACCACAAATGTGGATACAATGCATTTAGAAATCTGTCGAGCATAACCCTAAAAATTAAACAATAGTATTTATATTCTGGTCCTGGTTCAAACATCCAATGTTACACATTATACTATGGCATAAATACTTTATTATTACTATATTTATAAACTATAGTGTTTTGACTGTAGTATACTATAGCATTGACTAGTGTTTTTGCGGACATGACTGAAGTAAACTATAGTATTCAGTGTAGTGTTTTTGCAGACATGACTGTAGTATACCACATCAAATCAAATGTATTTATATAGCCTTTCTTACATCAGCTGATATCTCAAAGTGCTGTACAGAAACCCAGCCTAAAACCCCAAACAGCAAGCAATGCAGGTGTAGAAGCACAGTGGCTTGGAAAAACTCCCTAGAAAAGGCCTAAATCTAGGAAGAAACCTAGAGAGGAACCAGGCTATGGGGGGTGGCCAGTCCTCTTCTGGCTGTGCGGTGTGGAGATTATAACAGAACATGGCCAATATGTTCAAATGTTCATAAATGACCAGCATGGTCAAATAATAATAATCACAGTAGTTGTCGAGGGTGCAACAGCTCAGCACCTCAGGAGTAAATGTCAGTTGGCTTTTCATAGCCGATCATTAAGAGTATCTCTACCGCTCCTGCTGTCTCTAGAGAGTTGAAAACAGCAGGTCTGGGACAGGTAGCACGTCCGGCGAACAGGTCAGGGTTCCATAGCCGCAGGCAGAACAGTTGAAACTGGAGCAGCAGCAGCCAGGTGGACTCTGTGGACAGCAAGGAATCATCATGCCAGGTAGTCCTGAGGCATGGTCCTAGGGCTCAGGTCCTCCGAAAGAGAGAAAGAGAGAATTAGAGAGAGCATACTTAAATTCACACAGGACACCGGATAAGACAGGAGAAGTACTCCAGATATAACAAACTGACCCTAGCCCCCTGACACAAACTACTGCAGCATAAATACTGAAGGCTGAGACAGGAGGGGTCAGGAGACACTATGGCCCCATCCGATGATACTCCTGGACAGGGCCAAACAGGAAGGATATAACCCCACCCACTTTGCCAAAGCACAGCCCCCACACTACTAGAGGGATATCTTCAACCACCAACTTACCATCCTGAGACAAGGCCGAGTATAGCCTACAAAGATCTCCGCCACGGCACAACCCAAGGGGGGGCGCCAACCCAGACAGGAAGATCACGTCAGTGACTCAACCCACTCAAGTACCGCACCTCTCCTAGGGACTGCATGAAAGAGCACCAGTAAGCCAGTGACTCAGCCCCTGTAATAGGGTTAGAGGCAGAGAATCCCAGTGGCAAGAGGGGTACCGGCCAGCCAGAGACAGCAAGGGCGGTTCGTTGCTCCAGAGCCTTTCCGTTCACCTTCACACTCCTGGGCCAGACTACACTCAATCATATGACCCAATGAAGAGATGAGTCTTCAGTAAAGACTTAAAATGTTGAGACCGAGTCTACTATAACATTCACTGTACTGTCTTTGAGAACTTTACTGTAGTATTCACTGTAATGTTTGTGCGGACATGACTGTAGTATACTATAGAGCCTTGCACAGGCATGAATTTTAAGCCAGAGCCCTACCCATGTCCGATTACTTCAGTTAAATTTAAAGCACTGCCCAAAATAAGAAATAACTTCCTAAGTTAGTAACTCCTTTAGCTGCTTCTCTCTGTCATGAGAGAACAGTTAGCTACTTTTCGTCACTCTAAACTCTTGACAACTCAAGTAACATTATTATTTGCTGAGAAATAATCTCTCCTGTATTTGACAAGGTTGAAGCGCTTGACACCATGTTATGATCTTAGATATGACTGTACTGCGCAGCAGAGCACGAGCAAATGGCTCAACTTCAAAATGTTAATGATCAATTTAGTACCCGAGCCCTACCCGTACCTTAGTCATTGATGAAAAAACAGGCCCTACCCAGCCCTAACCTGATGTATATTGTCGGGGCGTCGGTCTCGGGTAGCAGAGCTATAGTATTCACTAGCGTTTTTTGCGGACATGACTGTAGTATACTATAGTATTCACGGTAGTGTTTTCGCGGTCATGACTAGTATACTATAGTATCCACTGTAGTGTTTTTCCCGGATTTCATTGTTGTCTTTTAACAGACATGACTGTCACGCCCTGGCCATAGAGAGGCTTTTTATTCTCTATTTTGGTTAGGCCAGGGTGTGACTAGGGTGGGCATTCTATGTTTTTGTATTTCTTTGTTTTTGGCCGGGTATGGTTCTCAATCAGGGACAGCTGTCTGTCGTTGTCTCTGATTGAGAACCATACTTAGGTAGCTCTTGCCCACATGGTTTTGTGGGTAGTTGCTTTCTGTTTTTGTGTCTGCACCAGACAGAACTGTTTTGGTTGTTCTCTTTGTTGTTTTGTCATTCAGTGTTCTGTTCTATTAAATAATGATGAACACGTACCACGCTGCATCTTGGTCGTCACCTTCTTCCACCAACAGCCGTTACGATGACTAGTATACTATAGTATTCACTGTACTGTTTTTGCGGACATGACTGTAGTATACTGTAGTAACACCTGACGACTAGGTTTAGCTAAAATGGCACAACCACCAGACTACACCAGTTACTGTTTAATGTAATTAATCATTAATCTGGCACTTTGTACTTCTGATGGTATAAAAGAAAGAACAGTTAACCACTGTATTTACATAAACAATAAATATTTTAGAATACAAATTACTTTATTTAAAGACAGTCACCTTATCGGAAGGTGCTGCCAATAAACTGCCTTGACCTCAAACCAGTAATGTCTCTCCAAACCAAACAAAAGGACGTTATTGCAGTGGCTTTACACAATGAACATCTTGAATAAAGTTGCCGCTATGTCGTTACGTGTCCTACGTACACTTGTAACAACCTAATCATTACGAAACTTCTATTTGATCAAAGCCACACGTAGCAAATAAGCAATTACATTTTTTGTTGTCCAAATTCAACACTCATTGACCTCCAAACAAAAACTCCTCACTTGTGTTCGAGAAAACACCCCCTGCTGGAGAAGACACATTTTGGGCCCCAGTTACCCCTCCAGTGTCTTCACTTCCCCTCTGTCTTGACTGTGGATGACATGAGACTCATCTTGAATTAAGACTTGGTTGGCTTTGTATATAGTATGGTTTATCTAAAAAGAGACAGAAAGGTGCAAATAATAACGGCAATAACAGCAAAGAACATACAATTAAATCAGCTGTTAATGGCAATAATCAATGACAATATGCAAATGAAATAAGCATATAAATTGGTAACGCTATGCATAAAAGTAGCAGTGATTAACAATGAATGGCCAGAGAGGGAGTGCAATAGCATACAGCATGGTAGGCCAAAACTTTAGCAGGCTAATTTATCAAAAGCTACATAGCACATCATGGCAAGCAAACAAACAATATAAAGCTAACAAAAGTAGCAAGCATAGCCATAAAGCAGGCCTAGTCAGCATAGGTAAGGCAATGCAAAAAAGTGCAACAATTTTTAACGTGTCCACTAACACTAGAAATACCAAAGAGAACAGATCAATAGACTCAAAATTGCTGTTTGACTGAGCCATTAGCATTTCACAGCCATTAGTGTCCGATATCAACTACACAAAACAAACAATATCCTCTTCTATAAGATAAAAGGCTTGTACTTACATTTCAATGACGCATACTGGTTGTTGTTTGAGAGTTGTTTGTCATGCTCAACTACTCAGCTCTGTCTGGGTGAAGGATCCAGATTGATAGGAGGCGCCCACGAACCTAGTATTTATTTATTTATAGGGGACAATGCACATTAATCAACATCAATATTACAATAATGCAACATCCATGTTAATGTGCCGGGGTTAGCCAAAAGCTCATTTGCACCTGTAGTACCTGGGCAGGTAAGGGCCTTTACACAGCCACTATAGAATTACTCACTAAAACAATACAAAATACAAATACATTACATCCAATAATATATAATTCTAACAACAACAACACCATCATCATCATCATCATCAACTGTCATCTTACATATGAGGAACCACAGATAATTCATGTGTACAGGTTGATAGATTTGAGCCATGTTTTCAAATTAAATAAAAAAAATACAATAATCAATGCAGCTTCTCAAGTCCATGGGCATTGCATTCCAGGATATTGTAGCTCTAACAGAGAAGGCCGATTGACTGATTTTACTGTGTCAAAAAGGAACAACACAATCCCCTCTAGTTACTGCCCTTGTTATCCTGGAAGTGCTTTCCTTGAGCATGATATGCCGCCATTGGGGTGGAGGGGCAAGACCATGCAGGATCTTAAAGGCTTGCATCTGCATATTGCTTAAAGCTGAAAGCTATCCAGACTAAATCAATTATGTTTGTAAATGATTTGACAGTGGTGGTAACTGTTTGGTTTGTTATCAAAAATATTTAGTGTTTGTTTGTAGAGTAATTCAATTGGTTTCAGAAAAATAGCTCCTGCTCGTGACCAACATGTGAGGCAATATCTCAGATGTGAGAAGATCATAGCATACATAGTTTGGCGGCCTCCAGAGGAAGGAAATGTCTTATAAACCTAAAGTTGGATAATCCAAACTTGACCGTGTTAACCACCTTCTTCACATGTTTCTTAAATGTCAAGTTGTCCAAATGACACCGAGATACCTGAAGTAAGACACAACCTTCAGATTCTCCCCATTCTTCCCACAAGATCAGCTTGTTGGGAAGAATCAATGGATTTCTTAGAGAAGTACATACAAAGTCTTGTCTCAGCCTCCAGTATTTATGCTGCAGTAGTTTATGTGTCGGGGGGCTAGGGTCAGTTTGTTATATCTGGAGTACTTCTCCTGTCCTATTCGGTGTCCTGTGTGAATCTAAGTGTGCGTTCTCTAATTGTCTCCTTCTCTCTTTCTTTCTCTCTCTCGGAGGACCTGAGCCCTAGGACCATGCCCCAGGACTACCTGACATGATGACTCCTTGCTGTCCCCAGTCCACCTGGCCGTGCTGCTGCTCCAGTTTCAACTGTTCTGCCTTATTATTATTCGACCATGCTGGTCATTTATGAACATTTGAACATCTTGGCCATGTTCTGTTATAATCTCCACCCGGCACAGCTAGAAGAGGACTGGCCACTCCACATATGCTCTCTCTAATTCTCTCTTTCTTTCTCTCTCTTGGAGGATCTGAGCCCTAGGACCATGCCCCAGGACTACTTGACATGATGACTCCTTGCTGTCCCCAGTCCACCTGACCGTGCTGCTGCTCCAGTTTCAACTGTTCTGCCTTATTATTATTAGACCATGCTGGTCATTTATGAACATTTGAACATCTTTGCCATCTTCCTAGGTTTTGGCCTTTCTAGGGAGTATTTCCTAGCCACCGTGCTTCTACACCTGCATTGCTTGCTGTTTGGGGTTTTAGGCTGGGTTTCTGTACAGCACTTTGAGATATCAGCTGATGTACGAAGGGCTATATAAATACATTTGATTTGATTTGATTCGATATTTAAATGCAGGCAATAATTAGTATTCAATTTAGAAACATGTACCATAGCTTCAGCTGTCTATTTGTTTAGTGTACATACAGAACTGTATCGACTGCATGTTAACTTGTGGGCAAGCAAGTGGGAGATCATTTATAGATAGTAAACAGAAGGGGACCTAATATTGACCCTTGTGGTACCCCAGTGTTATAGTAAAGAGAGTCCAACTGAGTGTCCCCCAAACAAACCCTTTGACTTCTGTTTGTCAGGTAGGAATACATCTAAATAATAACTTCAGTGGACACATTTAAGGGAGGATAGTTTGGATAGAAGGACCTCATGATTCACAGTATCAAAGGCCTTTTTAATATCCAAAAAGACTGCTCCAACTTCACCACTTAGAGTATGTCCACTTTAGATTTAATGCACTCCAGATTATAACAATTGGCTGTTTAGGTAGAATGGTTTGTTCTGAATCCAAATTGCATTTGATGTATGGAGTTTCCCTGAATGAGGTGATCAGTCAGATGATCAGCCACCCATCTTTCAGCTACTTTTTATAGCACTAGAATAATTCTTATAGGTCGGTATTTTTCCACCAGTGTTGGGTCATCAGATTTTAAAGCAGGTATCATGCAGCAGACTTCAAACATTGGGGAAGAACACATATGATGGGAAGATGAACTAATGTACAATAGTGGCAAACAGAGAATATTTGTGTCTCTTCAGGAATACAGTGAAAATACATATTTTGTTCTAGAGCTCCTGAAGAAGCTAATAATACTGTCCACTGCTGATGCTGAGATTTCAGGAATTCGTAATATTGTTTTTAAAATTATCTATGAGGTGAGAACTGTGGTCTTGAAAATCTTTGAGCCAGTTCCCTGACAGAGTCAACAAAACAAATTGTTAAAGGTGGTGGACATGAAATCGGAGTCTTGAATTAGAATCAAATTAACCTTCAATTCAGGATGGTTTTTGGACTTCTCAGCTCCTCTCCCTGGTAGTTTGAGATTTTTCCAAATCACTTTGCCATTTCCGTTTGATTCATTGATCACTCTAAGAAAGAACTCTGCTTTTGCTTTTTTTATATACCTTACCATCTAATTTCTCAGTGGTGTAAATATACGTCTGTCATCCTTCTGACCAGACCTCAATGCCTTTTTAAAGGAACGATCCCGTTCTCTCATCTGCATCCAGACGTCCTCGTTGAGCCATGGTAGAGAAGTTTTCCGTCTTGGCTTACGTTGAACTTTCCTTAGTAAAACAGGTATCCGCTTTATCAATAGCTGATAGAAATGTTCCGTATCCAGACTCTGGGTCTTCATTTCTTAAACAGATCAGAGCAGTCAATTTGACTTATAGCTGAATCGTAGTTACTCTGCTCACTTTTCAGTATTTTTTTAATCTTACTGTTGCACATTAATATGGTTATTACTACAGTATATAATGTCTGCAAAAACCCTATAGTGAATAGTACAGTATAGTGTAGTCATGTCCGCAAAAACACAACAGTAAACTACAGTCATGTCCTTAAAAACATTATAGTGAATACTACAGGATACTAGTCATATTCACAAAATCACTGCAATGAATACTACAGTAAAGTCTGCAAAAATCACTACAGTTAATACTACAGTCATGGCCGCAAAAACTCTACCGTGAATATTATAGCATACTAGCATACTAAAATCTGCAAAAACACTACAGTGAATACAATAGTTTACTTCAGTCATGTTCGAAAAAAACACTACAGTGATTATTATAGTATACTATAGTCATCTCTGGAAAAACACTACAGCAAATACTATAGTAGTCTGCAAAAACACTACAGTGAAAACTATATTATACTACATTCATGTCAGCAAAAACACTACAGTGGATAATACAGTAACATTTGAAAAAACACTACAGTGAATACTATACTATACTCGAGTCATGTCCACAAAAACACTACAGTGAATACAACAGTAAAGTCGGCAAAAATCACTATAGAGAATTCTCGAGTATAGTACAGTAATGGCCGCAAAAATACTACAGTATACTACAGTTATATCCACAACACCACTACAGTCAAAACTATATTATACTATAATCATGACCGCAAAAACACTGCAGTGACCACTACAGTAAAATCTGCAAAAACACAACAGTAAATACTAGAGTAGAATCTAAAAAAAAACACTACAGTGAATACTTTAGTATACTAGAGTAATGTCCACAAAAATGCTATGGTGAATGCTACATTAAAGTCTGCAAAAACTATACAGTATACCACAGTCATGTCTGCAAAAACAGTATGGTAAATACTACAGTAAAGTAAAAATAAACACTAAAGTGAATACTTTAGTATACTAGAGACATGTCCACAAAAACACTACAGTGAAAACTACACTAAAGTCAGCAAAAACACTACAGTGAAAACTACACTAAAGTCAGCAAAAACACTACAGTGAAGAAAACAGTAACGTGTACAAAAACACTACAGTGAATACTCAAGCATACTACAGTAAAGCCAGCAAAAAGACTACAGTGAATACTACAGTAAAGTTAGCAAAAACACTAGTCAATATTACAGTAAAGTCGTCAAAAACACTAAAGTGTATATTATAGTATACTACAGTCATGTCCACAAATACTACAGTAAATACTGGTTATGTCCGCAAAAACGCTACAGTGTATACAATAGTATACAACAGTGATGTCTGCAAAACGACTGCAGTGAATACTATAGTATATTAAAGTCTTCAAAAATACTAGCGTCATGTCCGCAACGCTACAGTGAATACTATACTACATTCATATCCGCAAAGAACAGTTAATACTACAGTGAAGTCTGCAAAAACACAACAGTAAATACTTTACTATACTAGAGTCATGTCCACTAAAACAGAACAGTGAATAAATACTACAGTAAATTCTGCAAAAACACTACAGTGAATTAAAGAGTATACAACAGTGAAGTCTGAAAAAAACATAAAGTAAATTCTTTAGCGTACTAGAGTCATGTCCACAAAAACACTACAGTGAATGCTACAGTAATGGCTGCAAAAAAACACTACAGTGAATACTACATCATGGCCGCAAAACTCTACAGTGAATATTGGAGTGGATCTGGTTTCCGAGCTGGTCATGGGTACACCTCAGCCATGCTCAAGGTCCTAAAAGATATCATAACCATCATCAATAAAAGACAATACTGTGCAGCCGTCTCATCGACCTGGCCAAGGCTTTCGACTGTCAATCACCGCATTCTTTTCGGCAGACTCAAAAGCCTTGTTTACTCAAATGACTGCCTCGCCTGGTTCACCAACTACTTCTCAGATAGAGTTCAATGTGTCAAATCGGAGAGCCTGTTGTCCGGACCTCTGGCAGTCTCTATGGGGGTGCCACAGGGTTCAATTCTCGGGCCGACTCTTTTCTCTGTATACATCAATGATGTCGCTCTTGCTGCGGGTGATTCTCTGATCCACCACTACGCAGATGACACCATTCTGTATACTTCTGGCCCTTCTTTGGACACTGTGTTAACTAACCTCCAGACGAGCATCAATGCCTTACTACACTCCTTCCGTGGCCTCCAACTGCTCTTAAATGCAAGTAAAACTAAATGCATGCTCTTCAACCGATCGCTGCCCGCACCCACCCGCCCATCTAGCATCACTACTCTGGATGTTTCTGACTTAGAATATGTGGACAACTACAAATACCTAGGTGTCTGGCTAGACTGTAAACTCTCCTTCCAGACTCATATTAAGCATTTCCAATCCAAAATTAAATCTAGAATAGGCTTCCTATTTCGCAACAAAGCATCCTTCACTCATGCTGCCAAACATACTCTCATAAAACGAACTATCCTACCGATCCTCAACTTCTGCAATGTCATTTACAAAATAGCCTCCATCACTCTACTCAGCAAACTGGATGTAGTCTATCACCATGCCATCCGTTCTGTTACCAAAGCCCCATATACTACCCACCACTGCGACCTGTATGCTCTCGTTGGCTGGCCCTCACTTCATATTCGTCGCCAAGCCCACTGGTTCCAGGTCATCTATAAGTCTTTGCTAGGTAAAGCCTCGCCTTATCTCAGCTCACTGGTCACCATAGCAGCACCCACCCGTAGCACGCGCTCCAGCAGGTATATTTCACTGGTCATCCCCAAAGCCAACTCGTCCTTTGGCCGCCTTTCCTTCCCGTTCTCTGCAGCTAATGACTGGAACGAATTTCAAAAATCACTGAAGCTGGAGTCTTTAAAAAAAAAGTTGCCAATCCTTAAGAACCGACTTGCCTAGTTAAATAAAGAAACAAAAAATTAAAACACTACAGTATACTATAGTCACGTCCACAAAAATGCTACAGTGAATGCTACAGTAAAACCTGCAAAAACACTTCAGTGAATACTACAGTAAAAGTCTATAGTGAATACTATAGTATACTAAAGTCATGCCTGCAAAAACACTACAGTGAATACTACAATAAATTCAGCAAAAATACTACAGTGCATAGTATAGTATACTACATTCATGTCTGCAAAAACACTACAGTTAATACCACAGTCATGGCCGCAAAAAATATATAGTCAATGCTATAGTATACTACAGTCATGTCCGCAAAAACACTACAGTGAGTAATAGAGTAAAGTCAGCAAAAACACTACAGTCAATATGACAGTAAAGTCTGCAAAACACTACAGTGAATACTATAGAATACTAAAGTCATGTCTGCAAAAACACTACAGTGAATACTAAAATACATCCTGCAAAATACTATAGTGCATACTACATTAAAGTCAGCAAAAACACTACAGTCAATATGACAGTAAAGTCTGCAAAACACTACAGTGAATTCTAAAGAATACTACAGTAAAGTCTTCAAAAATACTACAGTGAATGCAACATTGAAGTCTGCAAAAACACTGCAGTGAGTACTATAGTATACACATATAGTAATACTACACTATTTAGACCATAGTATGCTATAGGATTTTATTTATGTGGACTCTCTCTCTCTCAACCTCACTCTCTCCCTCCCTTCTCTGTGATAGCCATGCACTGAGGGTCCGGGGAAGAGCTGTCTATGAAGATATAGCCTGACTTTGGTACTAAATGAAATACAGAAGAACGCTGGATGGAGGCTATTTATTTCCTTTTGAGACCTAGTCTGTTCAAAGATAAATGACTGCCTGTCTACCAAGCAAAGAGCCAGCTTTATATTTCTGACGTTTTCGTGTTTAATGTGCTGTATATTTTATATGGCCCATCTTTATGCACTCGCTGTTTAAATGTTATTTTAAAGCTCAAATGCAGTTATTGATGCTCTGGCTCGAGTACATTATGCATTATTTGTTAGTAAGCACCATTTTTGCATATTGACGGTAACAAGAAAATGCATGTATGGAAATTCGAATATAAATTGACTTATGTTTACGGGGCCCGGATTCTGCTCGCTAAGCTCTTTCTCAGAATAATATATAGTTCTTTAAATTTCTATTCCTGGGGACCACTCTTAAAGACACCCGCTTGAGGGAAAGGACACATTTCTGGACCTTTAGTTTTTAAAGAGTTTTATCTTATATTACAGGAGTGACAGATTGTGCCTCTTTCTATGGCTTTTATGCTTTGTTTCCAAAGCCACGCGGAGAGGAAGCGCTATGCCAGGAGGAGAGAGCGTCTGATATTGATAAGGATGGAGGGTGGAGAAGAGTGTACTCCAATGTAATGCAGCTTTATGGTTTCCTTTTTCATTTAGCATGAGCAGTTTTTATGATTTCATGGCTTCGATGAACGGGAATGGGGAATAAAGCCAAAGGGTTGATGCAAAGACTTAGGACTCACTGAAACCACCCACAGAAAACAGTCTTTTAGCCGTGATCCAAGCCAGGGGACTCACTATATAAAGTGCCTAGTGAAAGTCTACACACCCCTTGCACAGTCTTCACATTTTTCTGCCTTAAAATTTTATATTAAAAGGGATTCAATTACATTTTTTTCCTACCAATCTACACGACCTACTCCACATTTTCAAAGTCCAAAACAAATTATTGAACATTCCCCCTGGGGCATGCGAATGTCTTCTCACCTCAGAGTTAGTACTTGGTGGAAGCACCATTGGCTGCCATTACAGTGGGTAATCACTTTGTATAAGATTCTACAAACCTTACACCACATACAGTGCATTCAGAAAGTATTCATTGACTTTTTCAACATTTTGTTAAGTTACAGCCTTATTCTAAAATTATTTAATTGTCTTTTCCCTCATCGATCCACACACAATACTCCATAATGACAAAGCAAAAACAGAAATATCGCATTCACATAAGTATTCAGACACTTTACTCAGTACTTTGTTGAAGCATCTTTGGTAGCGATTACAGCCGCAAGTCTTCTAGGGTATGATGCTACAATCTTGGCACACCTGTATTTGGGGAGTTTCTCCCATTCTTTGCAGATCCTCTCAAGCTCTGTCAGGTTGGATGGGGAGCGTCGCTGCACAGCTATTTTCAGGTCTCTCCAGAGATGTTTGTTCGGGTTCAAGTCCGGGCTCTGGCCATGCCACTCAAGGACATTCAAATCAAATCTAATCCAACTTTATTTGTCACATGCACCGAATACGACAACTGTAGACCGTACCGTGAAATGCTTACTTACAAGTCCTTAACCAACAGTACAGTTCAAAAAGAGTTCAGAACATTTTTAGTAAAAGTTAAAAATTATAATAAAAAGTAACAATAAGAATAACGAGGCTATATACAGGGGGCACCGGTACCGAGTCAGTGTGTAGGGGTGAAGTGACTATGCATAGATAATAAACAGCGAGTAGCAGCAGTGTAATGTAAATTGCCCGGTGGCGATTTTATTAATTGTTCAGCTGTCTTATGGCTTGGGGGTAGAAGCTGTTGAGGAGCCTTTTGGTCCTAGACTTGGCACTCCGGAGCAGAGAAAACAGTCTATAACTTGGGTGACTGGAGTCTCTGACAATTTTATGGGCTTTCCTCTGACACCGCCTATTATATATATCCTGGATGTCAGGAAACTTGGCCCCAGTGATGTACTGAGCCATTTGCACTACCCTCTGTAGTGCCTTACGGTCAGATCCTGAGCAGTTGCCATACCAGGCGGTGATGCAACCAGTCAGGATGCTCTCGATGGTGCAGCTGTAGAACCTTTTAAGGATCTGGGGACCCATGCCAAATCTTTTGAGACTGCTGAGGGGGAAAAGGTTTTTTCGTGCCCTCTTCACGACAGTCTTGGTATGTTTGGACCATGATAGTTTGTTGGTGATGTGGACACCAAGGAACTTGAAACTCTCGATCCGCTCCACTACAGCCCCGTTGATGTTAATGGGCCTATTTGGCCCGCCAGAGACTTGTCCCAAAGCCACTCCTGCTTTGTCTTGGTTGTGTACTTAGGGTCGTTGTCCTGTTGGAAGATGAACCTTTGCCTCACTCTGAGGTCCTGAGCACTCTGGAGCAGGTTTTCACTAAGGATCTCTCTGTACTTTGCTCGGTTCATCTTTTCCTCGATCCTGACTAGTCTCCCAGTCCCTGCCGCTGAAAAACACCCATACCTCATGATGCTGATACCACCATGCTTCACCATAGGGATGGTGCCAGGTTTCCTCCAGACGTGACGCTTGACATTCAGGCCAAAGAGTTTAATCTTGGTTTCATGAGACCAGACAATATTATTTCTCATTGTCTGAGAGTCCTTTAGGTGCCTTTTGGCAAACTCCAAGAGGGCTGTCATGTGCCTTTTATTGAGGATTGGCACTCTACCATAAAGGGCTGATCGTTGGAGTGCTGCAGAGATGGATGTCCTTCTGGAAGGTTCTCCCATCTCCACAGGGAATCTCTGGAGCTCTGTCAGAGTGACCATCAGATTCTTGGTCAACTCTCTGACCAAGACCCTTCTCCCCGATTGCTCAGTTTGGCCGGGCGGCCAGCTCTAGGAACAGTGTTGGTAGTTCCAAACTTCTTCCAGTTAAGAATGATGGAGGCCACTGTGCTCTTGCGGACCTTTAATGCTGCAGAAATGTTTTTGTACCTTTTCCCAGATCTGTGCCTCGACACAATCCTGTCTCTGAGCTCTATGGACAATTCCTTCGACGTCATGGCTTGGTTTTTGCTCTGACATGCACTGTCAACTGTGCCATTCCTATGCATTTAAATTTACCACAAGTGGACTCCAAGCAAGCTGTAGAAACATCTCAAGGATGATCAATGGAAACAGGATGTACCTGAGCTCAATTTCGAGTCTCATAGCAAAGGGTCTGAATACTTATGTAAATAAGGCATTTCTGTTCTTTATTTTCAATACATTTGCAAACATTTAAAAAATATATATATATTTTCGCTTTTTCATTATGGGGTATTGTGTGTAGATTGATGAGATTTTTGGGGGGTTAATCCATTTTAGAATAAGGCTGAAACGTAACAACATTTGGAAAATTTGTCAAAATTGCTCAAGCTCAGTAAATTTGGTTGTGAAACATTGATGGAAAGCAACCGTCAAACCTTGTCTCTGACTTTCGAGCAGATTTAAGTCAGGACTGAGACTGGACCATTCAGGAACACTCAACATCTCTTGGAAAGCCATTATGGCATGTCTTTGACATTAACATTTGTGTAATTGTCCCTTTGAAAAAGAATCTCAGGGTATTTTTGATTAATTAGGAACATTTTCTATAATGTTCTTTCCCTTTGAAAATGTGGAGTGGGTTGTGTAGATCTGTAGGATAAAAAAAAATGTTTTATCCCTTTTTAGATTCCATTTTAAGTTAGCAAAATGTGCAAGGGGTGTGTAGACTTTCAGTGGGCTCTGTACATACAGGTTTTCATTCCAACCAATATCACCAATTAACAAGGCTAATTTATGTACATGGTCTCAATCTGACTATTTGATCAAAACTAACCTAAAGTTAAGGTTAGGTTTTGAAATATGTCATCTTTCTCTGACTTGGGTTCATATGATTTCCAACCTAATTTATTCAATCAATGTCCAACTGATGCTCAGCTAGAGTGAAAAGTAAAGAGCTGTTGCTTTAAAGCTAGGTTCTGGGATTTGAAGACAGGGTATAGGGCTTGCCTTTCTTATACAGAGGGCAAGGGAGGGTGGAGTTGTTTTTTTACGACAGACAAAAGATGCTTCCACAATGAACAATAAACAATTAATATTCTATTTCATAAGGAGACACATTTTATTATGAATGTTAATATGTATTATAATCCACTACTGCAACATAATGTCCTCTGATACAAAACATTGCTGGTCTCACTTTAAACTAACAACAACTTTAAAGGAATAGTAGCTGCAACAACAACAATTTTTTTTTTTAAATGTGTATAATTATAACACAGATATTTATTATTCCTCCAAAGTTTTCTTAATCTTAGCCTATCTAGTAATTGTAGAATCACCCAAGTTTGGTAGCCTATGCTGTTGGATGCACTTTCTGGCCAAGGCCATGGTGAGTGACAGCTCTAGCCAGGGACAGGCCACCAAAATTGTGGTCTGTCCCCGGAAATCAGGGACGTCTAGTCACCCTAACTCCATTTCACAAAAAAATTACTTCAATATCAATCTGTGATTGCTAGTGATGGCTAGCTTTGCTATCTATTCTACCAGTCTGTCTTATTGAGTGTTAGCATGCTAATAACATACCATGCACACACACAAAAGTATATTTATAAGGGGTATCCAGTAGGTTGATAACAATATCAGCCAAATTACCGTATATTGTAGTTTAAGAGAATTAACTAGATTTAACCAAGGATTTGATCAAGCTTGGGCTAATTTGAATAGACACCATCCATTCCCCAGTAGAAACTAAGTGACCGCTGTGAAATGTCAAACTTTGTTAAGCGATCCGAGTTCACCAATGACACTAGCTAACTTTACTAGAACCAAAATTTGTCAAAACAATACATTCATGGCCACAATGTATTTCATATTTAATCAATACATTAATTTGTTTCTCTCCAAGGCAAACACCCTCAGCTAGCTGCTACTACTGTAGCTAACTAAGCCGAGTAGTTAGCTAGCTCACAAACAGCGGTGAAACCAGATGGCACAAAGTAGCTAATATAACAGTTGTTGCCTGGAACACATTTTAACTAGCTAACATTAGCCAGCTACACTGTAGCACATGGGAAGAAAGCTAATAGGTGCAAGAAAATACTTTTATTGCCACCACAACGTATTTAATGTTTCATCCATACATTCATTGGTTTCTCTCATTGACTGTACATGGATTATCCATGAGTCAAACACCCTCAGTTGGCTGATAAGCTAAAGCTAAAGCTAAATAAGCCAGATAACTGTTTATCCAACGTGAATTACTGTCATGCATGCAAACATTTTACATTCCAGGTGATCCATGGAATCAAACCCACTATCTTCGTATTGCAAGTGCCATGCTCTACCAACTGAGCTCGGTTTGGAGGTGGCAAGAATGCCCTACATACATTACCCTACAAGCTACAAGTTATATCAATGTCCAGTACACCCTTGGATATAAAGTTACTTGAGTTACTTGAGAATGTCTTTACTTCAAAGGGAAAAACATGTTTTATTTGTATTACTTTTACAAACAGTTTAAAAATATATTTTTAAAAACATTTTGTTTATAAATTTAAACATAGACAGAGACAATACATTTAAAAAAAACTAAAAACTAAAACATTTATCAATGTTGATATGCAAATATTATTGGGGCACTTTTTGGAATGAATGAATGTGTAGCAGAAGAGAGAAGAAGAAAGATAGAATATGTCCACAAGACACATTAAATAAAGCCTATGGCTGCATCCGTCCCTTGATCCTCACTTAACAAACTCAATTGCGATCCCAATACCGATACTACTGTTTTCAGCATCCTCTCCTCAGAAACAGAACCCCAACTCTCTACCTTTGAATGAGGTTCTATTTTTTTATTGTCTGCATCTTGGATGCATAAAGGCTTTATTAGGGGAGCTTACAGACATAATTGCGCAGAATCAGACTTTTTGAATCTGTTTAAATGATTTTAAAGGCAGAGTGGAGAGCCCTGATTCCCTGATTTATTGTGCTCTTACCTTGGATTGATGCTTTGTTGTCCCTTCTCCATCCCTTCGCCGCTTTTACGACATCATGTTGTATCTAGAGATGTGGCGTCCCAATAAAGAGCCTTTAAACATTTGCTTGGTTTTCTATAAACAAAGTACAAAAAAACTGTTAAAACAACTTATGTAAATGACTTTCCGAATTTAACAGGATTCTCAGCTATTTACACAGTGTGTATAATATCCTGAGAATATCATATGCATATGAAATGCTGACACACCTTTTTGACCAAATGTTTAAGTTTAGGTTATATACCATGTACATATTATATGAAAATATAATTAAAGATATATTTTTAAGCGTCTTTCACTCTCTTCATGAAAACTGTACTGTATTCTTATTGGAGCTACAAAGGCACACAATGTTGGATATAGCATATCCATGCCAACTGCTGTGAATGCATTAGAATACATATCTTAACCCCCATTGTCATTTCTAACTTCACTTCAGTCAAGGGCTCTGCATTGTATTGGTATCTAAATGAGGACATGGCCTGAAAGCAAGAAAAAGAGTTACAGGGACAGGTAGGGCACCAAGTAAGACATACATTTTAATCAAATGTTACATAGAACAACTCCAAGGCCCTAATACAAGTGGGCTTATTGTGAGGGGCTCTCATTTGGACAAACAAGATGACTGCATCATTCTCTAACTATCAACTCCAGCCGAGAAGCGCCTTGTGATACAGGCCTGTAAAATAAGTGATGTTTGTAAAAAGGGACATTTCTGCTCACTAAGCACTTCTACAGGGACGCTCCGGAGTTTTTATGTGCGGGTTCATGAGCTCCCAAAGCTAATGCATGCTGACACAATGTTTTGATATCATTACAACATTATACTCACCATTTTTTGAGTGAAAAAATTCCAGTAATTCATAAATATATTTATGTCAACTGCACTTAATATTGATTTTGTTAGTGTACAGATTCAATAATAAGGTACAGAGTGCATGAATATTTAAATATAATCTTCATTTCTGCATCTCCTAATGGCTTCTTCTCCTCTACACTCAATTTAAACACAATTTGGGAACTATAATGTATTGAAAATGACTGGAATTCGGCTATAAATCACATGGAGGAATATTGTGGACCTTTTATAAGATAGTTCAATATTAGTCCCCAGAGGGACCAGCACAATTAGATTCCTGTTTTTCAACTTCTCAATTATCCTCCCCCTGCTATCATTTCAGGAGATAGTGTTCTCACCCTTCTTCCTGCCGCCCAATTTCCCCTGTAGAAATGTAAAAAAAAAAACTGCTAAATGGACTAGACAACAAAGAGGATTGTTCCAAAGGAGCAAAGGTCAAGTCGCAGGCAAAAATCTACGTTGCCTCAGCTTTGCCATGCAAATATAGGTACAGATCTAGGATCAGTTTCCCCTCCCCCAATCCTAACCTTAACCATTACAGGGAAAATGCAAAACCCAAATTCAGTGTCTGCACACAAATCAACACTGGATTATCTCTCTCATGCCATCTTATTGTTTTTAAGGAAACCAATGGTAGGTATACAGTCAGATATTATTTAAAGCTAATGAATAAAAGTTAGAGTGAGGAGATGGATGCTTCAATTCAAGCTAGTGTAAATGAACACAACCCCTCTAATAGGTGCGTGGAGCCACAGTGTGCAATCCATATGATGCCTATCAATAATTCATCCATGGTTTGCCCTTTTGGGAGGCATTAAGGTAATGTGAAGAGCAGTCAGTCCAAATGGTTTGCAAATCCTTTGTAAAAGTATGTATGGTAACACTGAACACTGTTTTTGGTGCAATCAGCATTTTCAAGTGGTTTAAAAAGTTGATATCACATGTATTATTTTTATTTAATCAACATTACAAAGTACAATTGAACTACAAATTATGTGAACACGCATATGTACGAAGACTCTGTCGACATAGCGCTCAGTTAAATGCAGACATGCCCAGTTCAAGACACGCGCAGTTAAATGCAGTGTTTAGATGCACTACACATATTTTTATTAGCAATGTGGTTCAGGGTGAAATGCAATGCAGACAGAAGAACATAGACAGAAGAGTGTAGTGCTAGCCTGGCCACTAGTCTGTTTCTGTCCTCTTGCCAGTCTGGCACCCAGGCTATGGTAGTGCAAAGCCTCAAAATGTATTACTACTGGAACATTAATAGGTAGCCTCAATATGGCCGCAGGTCCACCCATCACAGAACCTTTATTTGAACAGGAATATCCATTCTAGTAACTACATTTCTACAGTTGCAACACAGGCACCCAAGTGGACTAAAATGAGTAGGCAGTCACAGTCCCCTCACGTAGAAACCACGGCTCACATGTATTTCACACTTTCTCAATCTAACAGCTGATAATGGTTTGTTGTTGGAACTTCCTGTGTATGCATCATCATCTCCGAACATGTGGTTCCTGTTCACAAATCACACTTTGTTGTCTTCACTTGCCCTTCCAAAAAAAGGCCTGCTTCAGCATTAGTAAATTGGCAGTTCAGAGATAATCTTATGTGTCTTTGTGTTATACTCAAACATGTGGATGTGATTTGAGTGAGAAACAGGCTCTCGTTATCACCTACAAACAATCACTAGCTAAAGACTAACCACTATCAGAGCAACCAGTGTGGAAAGGATGTTAAGTGTAACCATGTACAGTGCAGTCACAATTGGCCCTCAGTCCAACTTAGTTATGATGTTCTCAAAATGTACTGTGTATGGATAGGATGTGATATAGGCCCAGAATTTGTATGACTCTAGTGCTCAGTGATTAGGATAGAGCCGTATTATGTAAAGGTGGCCAGCTCAGGCGGCTAATGGGCTCCCTGTCTCTATAAGTTATGGATGTAGCCTTTTGTGCAGCAGGGTCGCACATAAAGCCCCCCCTTTTTAATTCACAGTCACCCACGGTCATGCTAAATGGTTGATGGCGGAATTGGAGGCCCTGCTTTATTCTAGTACACACACACTTCTTTCCAAAAATGGCTATTGACATTGATAAAGGATTACAAGGTGTTTCTCTGGGGTGTTTTCACAAGGTTAAATATCTCTACTGATTGTGTCTTTCTGCTGGTGTTCTAGGAAATTCTATAACAGTGGAATAAACTCCTAGAAAATATCTACAATTTCATTGCATACTGACTGATATATTATTACATGACTCATTTGTATGAGGTTTATATGTTGGATTCAGCCAGGTCACCTGTGATACAAGTCAGTATTCGATGTCCATCCATGTCTGAGGACGTCAGGAGACCGGCCAACTCAGGCAACAGTGAGCCCTGTTACGTAGGTTTCGGTTTTGCTAGGGTGTTGTGGACGTGGATGGAGGATGGGCATGAAGGTTACATGTTCGAATCCAGTGATGTAACGTTTTTTTTAAGCCCATCCCAACCTTAACCTTAAAAATGCGGCATTAATGCCTAAAATAAACTTTAAACACTTTGAAATTTGACGTTTGGAACAACTTCGGAATTTGACATTTGAGAAACATGGAGGAACGTCTTATTCTGATGTGAACTATCACTTAGAAGGATTGTAAATATGAAAATATTGTAAATATACAGAAAAGAAAGACATCACACATCCAACAATATTTTAGGAGGTTGAGTTGTTTTATTGACAGTTGAGTCTAATGCCTCAAACACATACGGTACTACAAGCTGGCAGCAGTGGTCAATAGCATTTCTAAATCTGGCTTCATACTGTAGCATAAAAGCATGGCTTGGAAGCCTTTCATGTTAATTGTGTCTGTGTTTCTGAAAAGTTCCTTAAAACAAAGACGCCAGGCTGGCTTCCTCTGCCAAACACTGATTGTACAATAGTTCCCTTGTACAGCACTTCATTTTTCCTTTCTTGAGTAGATTATTAAACATTTACCATTCTTTGTAATAGCCTCATTTCTGTCAGTTTTCATATTTTAATCTGGTTTTAAGGAAAACAAGATACATTAATCAAATATGACAGAACACACTCTTAATGTAATCATGCAAGGGAATATGAATTGCAAATGCCTCGCCACCCCCTCCCCCGCCCCTTCCCCTCTTCCCCCAAATGTACTTCCATTAATGTTACAAAATAAAATAATCATGACCATTTTAAATAGAAATCAACTACATGGAATATGGGGGAATATTTTAAAACTGGGTTTGGGAGAAATGCGCTGAATGCGGCGGCTTAACATCAAAAGCTAGCAGCTTTGTGCTGTATGAACAAGGACTGGCGTCCGGGGAAAGGGACTCAGGACAAATGCAAGATGACACATGCATCGTCAGGCCCCATTTCCTCACCGATCGAGATGGAACACAAGTTTCCTGTGTCAAGAACAAAGATTCTCCTTTGCTTAAATGGCTCCACTAATGGTACTTCAGCAGTCCCTGGCCTCCCCTGCTGCAAACTGGATTGACAGTTGCTGCTAGCTGGGTTACAGAGGAACAAGACTGCCGAGATTTCTCTTGTATACAGCTCAGCTCAGATGGGGAGTGCAACCAAGAGTAAAGGCCTTGTTCACTAACAATCAGTAACAGGAAAGTTGTGAACAATCTGCATGGCAAAATGCATGTTTGGACTCGCTTGTTAGATAAGATCATGTTTACTGGGTAAGAGAATGAGAAACTTACCTGGATATTGGTTTAAACACTCTCTCGCAACAGGGAAATGGAGCGTTGATGTTGATTTCTCTGAGTCTAGAAACTACTGGTCACTTTTTAATTTTCTCATCTTTTTTAATTGGACAGAGGATAAATAGTGGGAAAGACAGGAGGAGAGGGTGTCGAACCCACGTCAACACAGGTAGGTAGGTGAGTTCTAGACCATGCAGACCACATACTGGTCACTTGAAAACCTTGCAGGATACTGCATTTAATAATGCCATTATCTAGGGCCTATCTAGATTTGTTTTCTAAATATCATAGAGACATGTAATCAAATATGTCACTGCTTGTTTTCCATGGTTGTAGACTGGACACAAACCGAGGGATATTGTAATACAATGGACACCTCTTGATGTACTGGATATGGCAGTGCATTGTGTTCTGAAAGTCTCCAATATTGTATCCATCCACAATCAAAACGTTGCCTTAAAGCAGAAAGATGTTGCGACGGAACATTTCAGAGACATTGTCTTTAACTGGAGAAGCACCTTTCACAACAAGTCAATATCCAGCACAGAGGAAAGGGCCGCTAATTAGATTAATTTGCCTCTTGGATCAATGTTTTCCTAGGGATGTGAGTTATAAAGGCAGAGTGGGGCATCAATAATCAAAACCAAATAAAGATGCGTGTTTGAAGAAATATATCTGAAAGTGCTCATAAACCCTATGCTAAGCACGCAAAAAAGAGATATGAATATTTAAAGATGGAGGGAAAGAAAATAGCTCAGGTAGGAAAAAAAATAGGCAGTTTTTAAAAGGCCCGACCTTGGCCGGGGCCGGACGGGAGTGGAGGAATCCTTTAGAGGGTACCTCGTCCATACTTAGTGAAAAGCAGATAATTCGTTAATGTCACGCACTTGTTGGAAATGGCAGATAAATGGATTTCGGCCATTATTTGCTGCCTAAGTGAAGTGAATGAGGAAGCGTCGCCGAGAGGACAAACTCAGTTATGACTGATAAGTGTCTAAAAGCTAATGAAGGCTGGATAGACCAAGGTCAATGGCTGCCAGTGAGGGACCTGCGTTGCTCCGTTGTCCTGCTGCTTAAATAAAGAGGGAAATATACATTGAGCTTTTAACACCTTGAAACATAGGAGAGACTGAAATATGAAATATGGGCTTGTAATGGCTTTTTAATGACCGCCCCCCAGCCCCCTATTCTGGCCCAAGATTGGAAATCGGAGGTGAACCTTGATATCACTGCGCTAAGTGCTTGTAATGCACCGTAACTTCTGGCCATCCTGTTGAGTGAGACAGTTCTGCCTTAGGAGATAAATGCTGTGGTCCCGGACCCTGTGGGGCCTTATTCAGTCGAAACAGCTACTTACTCAGACAGTTTCTGGGGTTAGGAACAACAACCTTCTTCATAGGCTGGGAGAAGTGATCATTGTACATATAAGGGCCCTTTAAAAAACTATTTTGAACATTTCCTAGAAGTTAATATGGTGTTGGATTCAATAGGTCAGATCAAGAAAGGAGGTGAGCAGAACGCACAATGATGTAGGGTCTATAATGCTTTGGTTGTCACTCACTTTTTGTAAGCCCTCGCTAGAACATAGAAACTTTTCGATCAACCTTTTATGCAAAGTCCAGTTAAGAAACCATCCGTCTGAACAATAATAGAGTGACAGAACATCACATTGGTGTAAAGGTTCACCTTAGGTCAAATATCCCATATTCCTCTGACTCTTAGCTGGACCCTCCTTTTGAAGAGCTACACTAACAAACAGACCAATTAACAAAGTTGTGGTGAATAATCACAAAATGATTACAACGATGATGTCCACAACGTCATTTTGGTTGTGGCTTCCCTTCGTGCCACCACTTGTTTAATGTCCTCTGAAGACCTATATTACACCCCAATTAGATGGCACTCTTGTTTCCTTACATCAAGGGCTTGACTCTGCTAGCTTGTCACCCTCCCTCGGCCCAATCAATTTCATTACTCCAGTTACAGCCCCAGCCCCGGCAAAGCTGTGCCCTTAAACTTCAGCTCCTGCGCCGATCGATCAATAGCCCACGTCCCTGCCAAGGTTCCATTTAAAGTTCATTTATTTCAAGCCATCATATAAAACAAGACAGAGCATCGATGCAGCCCCACTTTGTTTTATTTGACTGAAGATTTCCAGCAGCATGACACTCCAATCTGCTCCCTTTCCACTCTAAGGGCTGTTCTGAGAACAGGTGGAAGGAGGGTCCTTTTAGAATGGAGCATGTGCTTCAGTAAGACCTGGATTCATCTGTATGGATGGTTCATTCCCTTTGCATTCCTAGGATGATTAAAAAAGCTCACATTATATGGCCTTTTTCAATCAGGACTGGGTCCCACTCCAGTCTTTTTTTGATTGTAAGCACTAGTGTCTATGAAATTATGTGTCTCAAGAAAACACTGTGACCTAGGCGAGCACGGCATGCTGTGCTGTGACCCGTGCGGGGAAAAAAAGACTGCATCTGTATAGGGCGTTATACTTATCACTGTCACCTAAAGTGTGACGTCTGGGTTTAGGCATGGCTATCGCTTAATAGCCATTCCATGACGTAGCAATAGGACTTCAACACAAAGTCACAGAAGCTAACAAAGTTATGAACCCCGATCCATGAAATATACAGTACACACTCTTGAAATGAGCGTAACAATAAACTATACTGTGCTCAGAAACTCCCAGAATTCAACACACCTTCAGTGAGCCATATATTTCCCTGTACACCTCTCCCTGTGGATTCCATAAGTCACCAGTTAATTAATTTAAAAGATGAATGGAATATAGTTGGATCTGTCTCCTCCATTACATGCATACTGTATATAATGTCTATGCAGCTTTGGTTCACAATTACACACAGCATTTAGTTTAAAATTCATAAGGCCTAGATAGGAGATGATCATCCTTAAATAGTAAAAGCCTGCATTTCCAACCCACCTCCTTATCATTCATAGCTTGATAAATAAGTGGCAGAGTTAGGAGAGTTTTGGGACCAAAACTAATATTGAGAATTTGAATATTGAATATTGTGATCATTCCTAGAATTCACTCATATCAAAATTAAAAGTGGAAAAAAATACGATTCAACCTCCCAAGTGGCACAGCGGTCTAAGGCACTGCACTGCAGTGCTTGAGGCATCACTACATGCCTGGGTTTGATGCCAGGCTGTGTCACAGCTGGCCGTGACCGGGAGACCCATGAGGCAGTGCACAATTGGCCCAGCATCGTCCGGATAAGGGGAGGGGCTGGCCGGTAGGGATTTTCTTGTCCTATCGGGCTCTAGCGACTCCTTGTGGCTGTCCGGACGCCTGCAAGTTGACTTCGGTAGTCAGTTGAACGGTGTTTCCTCCGACACATTGGTGCAGCTGGCTTCCGGGTTAAGCGAGCGTGTGTTAAGAAGTGCAGTTTGGCGGGACATGTTTCGGAGGACCAGCTTGGGCCAGCTTGGTTTGGCTTGGCTCAGTAGTGTGAAAAGCCCTCTAGAGAATGCTGTTTGTAATGGTGAGTCATAGTTGACTATCTAACCTGGGAGGCATCCCAAATGGCATCCTATTCTCTATATAGTGCACTACTTTTGACCGGGACCCATATGGCTCTGGTCAAAAGTAGTGCACTACAAAGAAAACAGGGTGCCATTTGGGATGCACCACTGGCAGTGAAGCTTGAGAACTCAGCCTTCCAATCATTGCCTCATTTCTGACACATGAACGTGACATCACAGCCTGTCACTGCACGTGTCTCGAAGTTCACCTAGCATTTTTCCCTTAATTATAACAGTCACTAACAATCACACAATTCCCTCAGTGGAACGTCACTTCTCGTCCTGAATGGCACGGTAACTGTCTGATCTGGCTCATTTCCTTGCAAACAAAAATGCCGCATTTCTGTCTCCAATCCTCACAAATCTGATGGGGATCAGGTGAAGGGGTTTCTTACTTCAGGTGTTGGATGGTATATGCTTAATTGAATGGGAAGTCAGAGAAAAAAAAGGTATGTTGTTGGAGTGTGTATTATGTGTGGCTGTGTGGCTGTGGCTGCATCACACGGCTAACCCTACTGTATTAGACTTGGCAGTGAAATCCAAATCTCTGGGAGTGATTTCTTGCAAAGCTGGCCCAAATGAAACCATCTTGTTTTGATCAGGGATTCTGGCTGCGATACCAGCAGTGGGAGCTGTGAGGACTTGGCAGTCGGTTAGCATCGCAGACTGTGGCACTCGTACAAAATACACAAATATTTCCACAGTAATTATGTGTCAAGTTAAACACGCAATTGAGGGCTTGGGCTGAATGTGTTGGAGGAGGTGGGGGGACTGGGGTGAGGGCACAGTGTTAGTTGGACGCCAGGGATTGAGTGAGACCCCTAGCAAGACAAATTAGGCCATCAGACTTTGATGGGGTTCAGAATTTTTGGCTACAGCAACGTAATGGACCGCATTGTAATTGTGAACGCTCTATGGATTGAGTAACATCATGTGGTCTTGGCACGTTCCTTCTCAATGGAGAGAGGCTCTTCCAGTTCACAAGATTTCCAGTTCAACTTCAAAGGTTGGGTGGACAGCCAAAGGACTAAAGTAATCGTGAGATCATTGACTTGTCTTTTTTGTGGTCCCCTGTTTTTACAGGCACATTTGTAAATCTACATTGGCACCAGTGCTCTACACTGAAATACGATCACTGTCTTGTTCCACAGTTCAACTAAGGCAGCTGGAATACGGAATGATAGAAAGTTAGAAAGATGGACTTCAGAACCACTGTGTTCTGACATATCAGTCAGAATAATAAAGGAATGAGACCACTGAGACTAATCCCACTTCCCTGTATATCTTTGTGTATATAAGAGATATTCTATTATAAAAGGAAACAAGTAACACATGACTTAAACTCAACATTCAGTATCAACGCAATAAGGATGACATAACAGCCATACTAATGGCCCAAGACAAATGACCATAAACTTAAACTTAAAGTAACCCCATAGATATATATCACTGATACAGTATATTGTCTATGAGTAACCCTGTTGATAACGTATGAAGTCACGACAAAGGGCCTTGATGTGTTGTGAAAAGTGTTGTGTCATTCCTATTCCTAAGTAGCATTATATAGGCTTTATGTAGGCTCTATGATCTGAAGCTGTGCCCAGGAAGCTTTTCTCTCAGCTGTAAGTCTATGACGCACTCATTACACCGGCAGCTACAACTCTAATCCTCCTCTACTCTCTCTCCTCACTCAGATGGATCCGGCACTGTGACAACGCTCCTCGAAAAAAATATGCTCATTAGCAAAAAAACAGCCAACAGTAGATCTCCCCCTGTCTATTAGTGTTACATTTACTTCACATATGACAGTGATTCATCACAAATACTAGCTTGGATGGCGAATCCTGTCGCTTTACACTTCTATTTCTGCTGTGACAACCATTAAATCACCTGCCACAGCTACACTACACTAATACCACTATACCTCGGATGTGGAACCTTTATAGGGCTTCCTCATAGGCCCCGTACACACTCATGTTGTACAACTGGTGCACAACGCATTTGATGCAATGGGTGGGATACAATTGATATGTTTGTGATATGTTTGGGATCGGGGGAAAAAAATGCTGTTGTATCACAACCATTATAGCAAATGTGTTGTACATCTGTTACTACTTCCAACAAATGCCTTCCATGGACAGACTGACTGAGTTAAGTCTTAAATTCTTGCAGAGAATATCACTAACAGAAAAATACATTTGTCAACTTTTATCTTCAATATCTTCAGAACAGAGATCTTAAAGTTAGCCTGATATGAGAGAACAGCTGATCAGAGAGGAGTTCAAGAGATTGTTGCCAAAGTGTCCTCAGATCCTCAAAAGGTTCTACAGCGGCACCATCGAGAGCATGGTTGTGTAAACAATGTGAAATGGCTAGCTAGTTAGCGGGGTGCGCACTAATAGCGTTTCAATCGGTGACGTCATTCGCGCTGAGACCTTGAAGTAGTTGTTCCCCTTGCTTTGCAAGGACCGCGCCTTTTGTGGAGCGATGGTTAACGATGCTTTGAGGGTGGCTGTTGTTGATGTGTGCAGAGGTTCCCTGGTTCGAGCCCAGGTAGGGTCGAGGAAAGAAGCTATACTGTTACAGTTGCATAACTGCCTGGTATTGCAACTGCACGGCCTCCGACCGCAAGGCACTACATAGGGTAGTGTACGGCCCAGTACATCACTGGGGCCAAGCTTCCTGCCATCCAGGACCTATATACCAGGCGGTGTCAGAGGAAGGCCCTAAAAATTGTCAAAGACTCCAGCCACCCTAGTCATAGACTGTTCTCTCTGTTACCGCATGGCAAGCGGTACCGGAGCGCCAAGTCTATGTCCAAGAGGCTTCTAAACAGCTTCTACCCCCAAGTCATAACACTCCTGAACATCTAATCAAGACTATTTGCATTGCCCCCCCCCCCTATTTTACACTGCTGCTACTCTCTGTTACTATCTATGCATAGTTCACTTTAATAACTCTACCTACATGTACATATTACCTCAATTACCTCAACTAACCGGTGCCCCGCACATTGACTGTACCACTATTGTTATTTTACTGCTGCTCTATAATTATTTGTTACATTTATTTTATGTGTTTTTTTTATCTTATTATTTCTTCCTTTCTTAATTATATATTTTTTTCTTTAAAAAAAAACAGTGTTGTTGGTTAGGGCTTGTAAGTAAGCATTTCACTGTAAGGTGTTGTATTCGGCACATGTGATAAATAAAATTTGATTTGAAGTGAAAAATAAACAAAAGTATGTGTTTGAGTACCACTGGAGCGCATATGGTACGCTGACATTCTGCTTTCACAGGCAGCCTCGAGCCTCTGTTCCCTCTACCCCGTATGGTGTGGAATTTTGTATTTCCTGAGGTATTTGTCTCTTATTCTTGAAAAAAAACATTGTCTGTTTTTGTTTTCCTCCTCCTTTTTGTTTCTTTCAAGAAATGGTATGGGAATTGAGAAACAGTAGGACCCACTCTATTTCTTATTTAAATGCTCACATTGTCTATGCCAAAACACTGATTTCTCTCATTCTGAATCTACATAAAGACCACCTTCCCAGGTGTCTGCTACAGATGGTGATAAAATGGTATTTGCCTTCTGAAGGGTGTTGTCTTGGGTTTTCTTAAATCCATTATTTAGGATATCCTTGGCTAGATTTCTATTATTATGTATTTTCCTCAAACTTACTAAGTTCCTGGTTGAATTGTCCCTTGTCACAAAAATTGTGCTCTAGAAAGTTTAGTGCAAGGTATAAATTGTTTTTGAAGAGTAAATGGTAACTGTCTGGCTGAATATTCACCTAAATATTTTTTCTTTCACCCATTGATCAACATTGAGCAACGTCAAAATGAATCATCGCTGTGATAGATGTTTAGACCAATGTTCTCAAGCCCTGTGAAGCCAACAGGAAGACCCTGAGACCCTCAAGAGGTCCTAGAAAAAGCAGAGGGATAACGAACATTTACAAAAACGACAGAATGCCATCAGTAAGCCCAGAATACCTAACATGATATGGAAGAGCACTGTTGTCACACTAACATGTTTTTGAAAAATCTAAATCAAAATGCAATTTCATCCTTGGGTGTCCACAATAAATGCATGTTTATGGCTATAGCACAGCGGTTCCCAAACTTGGGGTCAGGACACAGTGTTGGATCGCATGATCTATTAATGGGGTTGCGAGGGGAAAATATAACAAATCTTTGTAATTTCATAAAATGCAATGCCTTGCATGCCTTGC
The DNA here is from genome assembly GCF_002021735.2 of Oncorhynchus kisutch. Lineage (NCBI taxonomy): Eukaryota > Metazoa > Chordata > Actinopteri > Salmoniformes > Salmonidae > Oncorhynchus > Oncorhynchus kisutch. The sequence goes on along the minus strand of NC_034190.2, from coordinate 60,946,525 downwards.
AAATGCAATGCCTTTGCATGTTGCAATGTTTAGAGGTTCGAATCCATTCAATAAGATCCGTAAGAATATACTTGGACCATGTTCGTATGTGTTAGGAGGGCACGCAATAGCCTAAAAATGTATGTAAGCGTATACTAAATAACTTTTCAAATGGTTGAGGTCTCTGGAATTTCCTTACGCCAATATGTGTCATGCAAACCTTTGCATAACCTTTGATCTTTGAAATGTTGTAGCTGAATCACAGCGCGCTTGTATTTTCCCAGAGTCTCAGGGCACCAAAAAAGAAAAGGTTGAGAACCCCATGTCTTTATTACAGTCCAGATTTAGCCAAGCCAATGCTCATCCATCTTAAACGTTTGGGGTAACAAAACGCATCCTATCAAATGCATCCTAATTAGGCCTACAATCTTGTCCAATACTTTGAGTGTCTATGTGTGCTATCATTTTCATTGTGCAATTAAAAGCAGCACACTGAACCAGTGTTAATGAACAACATCATCAGAGCAACATATCACTTGTGAAAGATTTTCAAACCTATGTCTGCTTTAGGCCTACAAGTCAATCATTCAATCTGGCTGTCCACAGAAACTCCATGCTGGGAGTTTATGGGCTGTGGTGTATTAAATTATACCAGTAGGGGTCGCTTTAGCCGTACAATACTATGTTCCTTTATAGGTGTGAAAGGGCTGCCTTTTCACCCCTAAAAACAAACTTTCACCGGAGGCTTCTTGATCAACAATATTTTCCACACAAAAAGTGCAATTTTTCCTCACAACTTATCAACCTTTAAAGTAAAAGTAGCCTAACCTATAAATGTCACATTTTACTGAAATTAATGTTATTGACTATTCAAGTAAAATATTATTATCATCAGCCTACATGTGCACTTTTCAAACATACTCAAACTTTATGTAAAGATGTAATGAGCTGATCTGCATATTTTCAATTAATTGCTATTATTTTCAACACCAAACATGACCATAAATAGCATAGCAATCGTTTTACCCTCAAATCCATGTAGCTTGTGCCATCCAGGTCTTGCAATGACATGTGGAGCTCTGATGTCCTTTGAGCACACTAAACTGGTTTTTGGATGCAAGGGTATGCAAGGTTATTGTGAGTTACGGGTTGCAATTAGTTTAACAAAAAATATGTCTTCAAATGCGGCTATTTCTATGTAAATCCCGGTAGCCTACTAAAGCTCTAATCTTTTAAACAATTAATAAGGCTGGCTCGTGTATGGTGACGCGCGCGGGTCAGGGTCAAGGTGTTACTCAAATTTCGTTTCATTTGCACAAAGACAGACAGACGCCCGCCCTAATGATAGTCAATATTGTTAATGACAAAGAAAGGATCCTTTTAGGACACAGACGTCCTTAAAGTTGTCTGTCTCTGCTTAAACTCGCAAATGTGGAGAGCTAGGGTGTTTTTGCAATGCAGCAATCTGCTGATTTGTAATTTAAGATACAGTAGGCTACTTTGAAAAGGTAAACTTGAAGGACTCGGTCATTTAGCAGTTTACCTGTGTAATCTGAGTGGTTGAGTTTGTGCCTTGCGATTGCCAGTCGAGAGAGGAGAAAATACAGACTAGATTTTTTTCTCCTTGTTTAGCATTAAGCAGTTTACAGAAAATGAAGCATTTTAAAATACCTGTAAAAGACTGAGGTGCATCTGTCTATTCTATATTAAGCCATTCCTATCAAAACAACGCAGGGTAATGTATTTAAATACAAGTCCTATTATTTTTATTGTTATTTTGCATTTTCTCATTCCCTGCCTCGCATCTTTGGCCACCAGATGTGTCTCCACATTGAATAATTATTTCTCCTCCCCAGAGTCAAATAAATGCAATCAATATGAGTATTGCTCTCAGGCCTTGAAATATTACATTAATGTTCCATGTGGTGACATTTTAGCTGGAATTTTCAAATACATCATGAAGGCTCAAATTAATATTTATCAGCGAGAGGCTTTTATGCTTTGCAAAACAGTATTAGCGTGAACTCGAATAATCTCGTCCTATAGTCTGAGCATGGTAGAAATGGCATTTAGGCCTACCGTTAATGTATTTTAAGCTTTAACAGCTCTATGTGTAAGTTTTCGGATATTCTCAATGCTATTGCTGCATATGCATAGCCTATTAGTTGCAGAGGATTCAGTTTCTTATTTCTGTAATTTAGCCTATATTTCTTCAAATAAAAATGGTTTGTTATCCTCAAAATGATCATTCATTTGCTGACATTGTTTGTAGATATTGTATGAGTAATTCTATAAGAAACTTAGGCTACTTCTTCAATAACAGACACCAGTTTGTGCTTGTGATTACAGAAATCTTTGAATATTTAACATCACATAGATGAGCGGGTCTCACTAGAGTGAGGGGAGGGGGACTGTGATGATAGGGGGAAGGTGATAGCCCATGTCAGGGGACGCGCCGTTGAGAATTATTTATTCAAGTATGTTAAACTATTTGTCCTTCCTATCCTTGCTGATCAGTGCAGAAAAGCGCAGGAAATTCAAAAAAGATCAATTTCTCGATATGTACTTGAACTCTCAAGATAAAGGCGGATCCACAACACAATGCTCTTGCACACCACTCAGCAAAGACATTTGATGAAGATTGTGTTTTACGCACGCTTCCTTTGCAAGGCATCGCAAGAATCATGCTGTCAATCTAAGGAAATTGTTATGCATCCTTCACCTCAAGGAATTGCATTCTATCGTTTATTGATCTGTTTTAAATTATTCTTGTCATTGAACCCAAATTTATTCTACCATTGATCTTACAGGGAAAATATGAAACGATTTGGGGTTGCTCTTTGGTGACCCCCAGGTCAAGGAGATTTTAACATTGGTCTTATTGAGCGTAGCATATGTCGCCTCTCTTAACTGAAGTTGCGTTTATGCGCTCCCACCTTTCCCGCGCTGCCCTGCACGAACGCACAAAACATCCGTTAGGACGTTAAAACAAGAAAGTCCAGCGAATCCCTACAAAAACTCTATAAAGCAAACGTCTGTCCATCAATAGCTTGTATGGGAAGGAAATGTAGCTGTCTATGGGTCATTTTTGCTTATACCCCCCTACTCTTATTATTCCCACTGGCATCATGCAGGACTAGAAAGGGGATTCGAAGGTGCGTTTGGAGAAATTGATCAGGCAACTACTTGTCTGTGCTGCCCACTTACTTAGCAGTCCCCTATATTGTCTCTATAAACTAAAGTGTGGTAGGCCTATGTGTTAGGCCTATTATGAATGAATTCACTGGGCTTTCATATCACCCAAAATCCCTAGGAAAACTATACATAAAATAAAACATGACTTTGTCAGGTTATGTGGCTATGCAAGAGGTTTTGTGTGATGCTGGGTGTAAACTTGTATTTTTACGATGTGTAATATGGAGATTAAACCCACTCTCTTTGCCGCTGAGGAAGTACCCCCTCTCAAAGGCAAGGCATGAATTACATTGTGAATATATCCCGTTGATATATTGATTGAGTGGTTAGAAACGGTGTCAGAGTCCACCAAGTGTGTGGAAGTCAATAGCCTGACAACATACAGTATGTGCTCCACAGTAGCTATACAATGATATTGGGTCATTTTTGCATTTCCCCCAGTAATGGTTAAGGTTAGGATTAGTGGAGGTGAAGCTGATCCTAGATCTGTACCTATGGGAAACGTCACCCTGGAGCTAGCCTTGCTGCAATAAAGCAGCATCTTTGTGCCTCTAAGAGCTTGTACACTGAGCCAGGTGTTGCGGTAACAGAGTTCCCCCGTGGCCTACTGATGAAGAACATCTGGAGTGCTTCTGTTCCGCCACTTCTTTCCTGTCCCCGATATGACCAGGCGATGTAGCTAACAGTGCGATGCATGTCGACACATGGCTCCAAGGTCCCTTGACAGGGTATGAAGTGCTCCAATAGTCATACCTGGCAATGCTGCCCTGTTGACATTGTGCACCAGGTTTCCATATGTGTGGGACTGGTGTCAGGTGCTGGGGCTCAGAGCCAATTTCAGTGAGGAAATCTCAGGGATGCTCTTGGAACTGTTTCAGGTCCAAATGGACATCAGACGCAGAAGTAAGAAAGAAGCTGGAATGACCCGTATTCATAAAGCATCTCATAGTAGGAGTGCTGATCTAAGATTCATTTTTGCTTCATAGATCATAAAAAGATTACATTGGCAAGGGTGGATCTTGCAGCACTCCTACTCTGAGGCTGCGTTTAGACAGGGTGCCCAATTCTGATATTTTTTCCACTAATTGATCTTTTGACCAACCAGATCAGCTTTGAAAAATATCTGAAAATATATCAGAATTGGACTGCCTGTGTAAACGCAGCCTTTATGAATATGGGTCCTGATGGCTAAGGATCAGACTCAGGTAATAGCACAGGTGAACACAACCCCTTAAATGGCAGTTGTTGTGAAGAGAAAATACCTCAAGAACAGTGGCGGTTGGTGCCGTTTAAGATTAGGGAGTACAATATTTTTTTTATGAGCACGGCCTTATTTCTATTACAGCATATTGGACGACTGTCATTCATATTCAATTCAACCCAGCTCAATGTAGCCTGGGGCGGCAGGTAGCCTAGTGGATAGAGTGTTGGACGACTAAAAAAAAGATTGCAAGATTGAATTCAAGAGCTGACAAAGTAAAAATCTGTCATTCTGCCCCTGAACAAGGCAGTTAACCCACTGTTCCTAGGCCATCATTGAAAATAAGAATTTGTTCTTAACTGACTTGCCTAGTAAAATAAAAAAATGTAACATCAATAGGTGTAGGCTACTACATGATACTCAGATTTTCCCTATAACCATCATGAGGTTGCTACAACCCCAGCGGAAATCTAATTAGCCTAATACAAAAACCCAAAAGGTGACAGAGCTAGAGCAGTGTTTATCAGACCATGAGACATCCCGAAAATCAGTCTTCCACAAGCGTCTTGGGACTCATCATTTTTATCAAATACTAGTTTCATATATTTTTTTATGACACATCAAGGGGTCTTAAAATTCAAAATCAAATTGCAAAATTATCATTGGTATGAACTTCCAAAAACAATTATATTTAGCTTAGTAGAACTTACACAATAATTATGACCGGTGGACTTCTTCCAACCTATCAGAGATCTTGCAGCATGAACTGACATGTTGTCCACCCAATCAAAGGATCAGAGAATTAATCTAGTACTGTAGTACTGAAACATTAACTACAGCTAGCTAGCACTACAGTGCATAAAATGTGGTGAGAAGTTGACATAAAGAGTGAGAAAGTCAAATGTTCAAAAGTTTTGAATAAATGTATTGATTTAAAAATGAAAGAGAAGCAAGAGAGACAGAGAGAGATATTTAGTTGTATTTTTTAAACTTTCACTTTCATTTAGCTAGCAATTGCAGCTAGCTAGTTTAGCCTACTCAAACACCCGGCTCAAACAGAGAGGGATGCTACACTATGTATACAAAAGTATGTTGAAACCCCTTGAAATTAAGGGATTCGATTATTTCAGCCACACCCGTTGCTGACATGTGTATAAAACTAAGCACACAGCCATGCAATCTCCATAGACAAACATTGACAGTAGAATGGCTTTACTGAAGAGCTCAGTGACTTTCAACGTGGCACCATCATAGGATGCCACATTTCCAACAAGTCAGCACAATAACTGTTCGTTGGGAGCTTAATGAAATGGGTTTCCAGGGCCAAGCAGCCACACACAAGCCTAAGATCACAATGCACAATGCCGAGTGGTGTAAAGCTCGCCGCCTTTGGACTCTGTAGTAGTGGAAACGCGTTCTCTGGAGTGACGAATCACGCTTCACCATCTGGCAGTCCGACGGACAAATCTGGATTTGGCAGATGCCAGGAGAACGCTATAGCCCGGTGCGGTACATAGCAGCGCTTCGTATCGGCCGGGCTAGAGTGGGCATTGAGCCAGGTGCCATGAAGCCGGCTCAGCGCATCTGGTCTCCAGTGCGTCTCCTCGGGCCGGGGTACATGGCACTAGCCCTACGCATGTTGTCCCCGGTTCGCCAGCACAGCCCAGTGCGGGCTATTCCACCTCGCCGCACTGGCCTGGCCACGGGGAGCATTCAGCCAGGTAGGGTTGGGCAGGCTCGGTGCTCGAGAGCTCCAGTGCGCCCTCACGGTCCGGTATATCCGGTGCCACCTCCATGCACCAGCCCTCCGGTGGCAGCACCCCACACCAGGCTGTCTCTCCGTCTCCTTCCTACAGGTGCTCCCGCCTGCTCAGCACTGCCAGAGTCTTCCTCCTGCCCAGCGCTGCCAGAGTCTCCCGTCTGTCCTGAGCTGCCAGAGTCTCCCGTCTGTCCTGAGCTGCCAGAGTCTCCCGTCTGTCATGAGCTGCCAGAGTCTCCCGTCTGTCCTGAGCTGCCAGAGCCGCCCGTCTGTCCTGAGCTGCCAGAGTCGCCCGTCAGTCAGGAGCTGCCAGAGCCGCTGGTCAGTCAGGAGCTGCCAGAGCCGCTCGTCAGCCAGGAGCTGCCGGAATCGCCCTTCACTCCGGAGCTTCCGGAGTCTCCCGCCTGTCCGGTGCTGCCGGAATCTCCCGTTCGTCCGGTGCTGCCGGATCCTACCGTCCATTTGGGACCCATTGCTAGGGTTCCCAGTCCGAGGTCGGCAGCGAGGGTCGCCGCTCTAAAGAGGCCACAGAGGCGGCTAAAGAGGCGAACAAAAACTATGGTGGAGTGGGGTCCACGACCCACCCAGACCCTCCCTTATAGGTACAGGTTTTGCGGCCAGAGTCCGCACCTTGGGGGAGGGGGGGTACTGTCACGTTCTGACCTTAGTTCTTTGGTTATGTCTTTGTTTAGTATGGTCAGGACGTGAGTTGGGTGGGTTGTCTATGTTCCTTTTTCTATGGGATTTTATTTTCTATGGGATTTCTGGCAGTCCGATATCTCTTACTCCTCGCCGGAAGAAGAAGACGAGCATTACAGAGAGACTGATGAAGTGTGTAAAGCCTGCGCAAAAAACGAAGCAGAGCTCATGCCTTTCATGCAACTTCAAATCATCATTAGAGTCACATCATGCAGCCTTAGTTTTTATCACAACTACAGTGACATAAATCACTCTAAATTAAGCATATAGGGGTACCTGTTTCTTTGTTAACCGCTCAACGCAGAATATGTGTATGTGCTCACTCCCTCAAATAATTTGGAGAAAATATCCTTTCTATTTTATTCAGCTATGTTGTATTCTTCATTAAAAAATTTTTTTAAAAGAATGCCAGAGAATTCTAAGCAAATCTTGTCTGTTAAATGAACTATTGTAAGCCCATAGCCATATGGCATAGCCAGATCAGCGCCTAACAAAAGGACAACTCATTGTATGCTATTCTGTTCTTCTAAAATAGACAACATTTTCTTTAGACCCGTCTAAAATATATCATTATTTTTTTTCAAATGTAGAAGTTCCAAAGGTCTGTGTTGGTGGATGGTAGGCAATATGTGGAAGCCAGGAGATTCTAAATGTCTTTATGTTAATTAACGGTCAATTACGGTGAGACCAGCAGTTATTTGCTTGACAATCACCAGCTGACAAAATTTCATGACCACCACAGCCCTAGTACCAGCATACAATGACATTCTAGACGATTCTGTGCTTCCAACTTCGTGGCAACAGTTTGGGGAAGGCCTTTCCTGTGAAATGGTTTGTCAAGATCGGTGTGGAAGAACTTGACTTGCCTGCACAGAGCCCTGACTTCAACTCCATCAAACACCTTTGGGATGAATTGGAACGCCGACTGCGAATCAGGCCTAATCGCCCAACATCAGTGCCCGACCTCACAAATGCTCTTGTGGCTGAATGAGACAAAGTCCCCGCAGCAATGTTCCAACATGTAGTGGAAAGCCTTCCCAAAAGAGTGGAGGCTGTTGTAGCAGCAAATAGGGGACCAACTCCATATTAATGCCCATGATTTTGGAATGAGTTTTTTGACGAGCAGGTGTCCACATACTTTTGGTCATGTAGTGTACAAACAGCATGATCATTTTGCTCATTAATTCCTTCTCACATCTACGCGCTCTCCTCCTCTCACATTTACCCTTTGCTTGTAGACTTCAGTGCACAACACATCAGCTGTCTGTGACCAGGCAAAAAACACTTACAAGCCTAACCTTAATATCATAACCTCTACACACAGCCTACATTGTTGTCAGCATATTAGCTAACGTCATAGTCAACATAGCTACTAGAACTAATGCATTAGCAAACCCGCTACAATCATGTAGTACAGTGTACAGTCAGCAAGAAGTTTAGCAGTTACACCGCCGGGCCCCAGGTGGCAATAAATGAATAAAACCAAAAGCTTACCTTAACTTGGAAGACTTCTAGTGTTGGATAGCCATAGCCAACTAGTTAACATAGCATCCCTTTCTGTTTGAGCAGGGTGTTTGAGTAGGCTAAACTAGCTAGCTACATTTGCTAGCTAAGTAAGTGAAAGGGAAAAAAATACAACGAAATATAGCTAGCGCTCTCTCGCTCTCTATTGCTTCTTCTTCACTTTTGAAGAAATTCCTTTGGAAGAAATGAAAACTGTTCAACAATTGTTTTCTTCCTCTTTGAGTCAACTACTCACCACATGTTATGCACTGCAGTGTTAGCTAGCTGTAGCTTATGCTTTCAGCACTAGATTCAATCTCTGATCCTTTGATTGGGTGGACAATATTTCAGTTCATGCTGCAAGAGCTCTGATAGGTTGAGAGGACATCTTATGGAAGTTGTCATAATAATTAATGTACCCAGAGGAGGACGGAAACTATCTTTCCTCCGGCTACACCATGGCGCTACCATACAGAGTGCTGTTGAGGCTACTGTAGACCTTCATTACAAAACAGTGTGTTTTAATCAATTATTTGGTGACATATGAATATATTTAGTAAAGTTTCATTATTTTTATTTTCATGAAATTCCCCCGAAGAAGGTGGTCCTCCCCTTCCTCCCAAGAGGAGCCTCCACTGTTCAAGAATACCTCAAGACAGTTACAAGGAGACCATTTTGGTATGGATTATAACATTAATTTACACACACTACCAATTGTCAAACAATCAGCCTGTTTCAAATGCACATTATACAAAGTAGGTGACCATCATGCACTAATGCACACAGATACATGCGTGTTACTCTGTTCTGCAGATATAGGGTCGAGTTGTATGAAGTCTCAAACAAGTTGTTATTGAGCAGTGAATTAACGTCACATAATTGATTTGATACCAGGTGAGTTTATTCATTTAAAAAGAATAAGGAGACAATTTCAACAGAACAGTAGCATAAACGTAGTATACTGGTATTAGGTAGCACTGTTTCTTATTTAATCATTAGTTTCAGAATGTTTTTAATTCAGACACTCAAAATGACATTAAAAAAGTAAAGGTTCTCAGAAATAAAAAAGTGGATGTATAGCAGTATAGCAAGTAGCAGAGCAATTCAATCGTCATTTCTGATTTAGGTCAAAAATAATTTCCATAAATATTTCCTCAGAACAGAAAGAATAAAGGATTTGCACAAATGTTAGATTAGGTCACGTGTTGGCTTTCTTTCTTTGTTACAATTGCTTTTTGACGAGAGTGAAACATCAAGATCTAAGACAAAAAAATTGAGCTCTCCCTTTAATGCTCTCTCTTAGCTGCCATTCTAAGCAGCTGAGGTTATAAAAGGGTTAAATTTCTTGGAAGCTTGTCCTGCATGCTACCCAAATGAATGGCAAGCACTGTGGCTCCAAAACAGCCTGTGCGGAAATAAAACAATATATAGAAATGCACAATAGTGGGATTTAATTTTCCTACTACCATCCATTTATATAATACATCAAATGAAGCCCAAATTAATTTGTACCCAGGCTCTAAAGTAACAATGTAATCTCAGTGCTGTAGCACAGTTGCAAATGGATTTCTGTCTCTTGTAATTTTATAAGAAACACTCTGGGGGTCACCTTAAAAGATGTCGCTATTTTTTAAAGCCAAAACTATCCTGTGGCCTGTCAGCAGAAGGAATGTTGGCGATGCAATCTGTTTTGTGCCATCGATTTGTCTGGTATTGCGTCTTGTCACATGGTCGGGCTGTTAGGTCCACTGGTATTGGCAGAGATGACTAATTTTATACCCAGATGTCCATAATAAAGTTGGAGTATCTGCTTACTTGTGCTCAATCTAGTCCTTTCGAACTTCCTGACTGGTGCAGAATGATTTGAACCCTGCTAAATGTTAAAGGAACTACATTACATAGCACAGCATGAATGGAGGAGATGGGCTCAGCAGAATATGATGATCTTTCTATTAGTAGGCCTATCCCCTGGTATGCATTTAAATTTAAATTTGAGTTATTTAGCAGACGCTCTTATCCAGAGTGACTTAGATGAGCAATTAGGGGTTATGTGCCTTGCTCAAGGACACATCAACAGATTTTTCACCTAGTCAGCTCAGGGATTCAAACCAGCGACCTTTCGGTTACTGGCCCAATTCTCTTAACCGCTAGGCTATCTGCCACCTAGCCCAATGCACACGAATGGGTAAATTTGTTATTTAACGAAACCGATAGCCTCTGCCTTTTCTATTAGATAACTATAGCCTCTCGCACATGAGGCTGTCAACATAAAAAGTTTGTTCATGTAGAATGCATATTCAGAGTGTAATTTATAGGGAGCAATATAAAGGCATACATGGTCAAATAATTGTAAGACCGAAGAAAAAGTTGATAGTTGAACCCATCCAAAAAAGCCACTTTTGGTCAAAACGGGTAAAGCATATATATGTATTTTGCTCTTTGTGTGCCTGCCTATACACACACACACACACACACACACACACACACACACACACACACACACACACACACACACACACACACACACACACACACACACACACACACACACACACACACACACACACACACACACACACACACACACACACATCTAGGATTATAAAACACAAAAAGTGATACACAAGCATGAAAAGGTCAGAAACTTTTTCCCCATTTCTAAATGGGACAATCATCTGACACTGTGCGTCACCCAGCACCTGTCAGGCTATCCCTCAGTACTGAGAGCTCCCCCACTGCCATAATATATTGCCCCTTATACTACAAATCCACTCAGCATTTTCCAAAATCTTTCATACGTCACATGATCTTACCCAAATACCCAGAGGGCCATAACTCAGTACACAACCCCCCCTTCCTGGACCACCCCGTTTTGCCTCCTTTTGGGAGCAAAGCTCACTATTTAACCTTTGTGGAATGGAGGAAGCTCATGTATTTATTTTTTCAAACAACAACAAAAGACTCTTGTCATTCGTAGAGGTCACTTTGGATATACAATGCGCCATGATTTAAGGTGTGTTTTAAGGAACACAGGCGGTTCAGACCGAGTAGCTGCCAGAAAGGGCAGTTTGGGGACATTGTGTTCATGATGTAGCCTAAAATAGAGAGGTAGTTCAAGAAGAAATGCCCCTCCAACCCCTCATATGATAGTCCAAATCACCACATCCTCCCTCAACTCGTTGCCCACCAAGCAACCCGATCAGATGGCTTGTTAATTTCCTCATTTCAGAGTTTTATGGATTTTCCAGTTGCTGCTCTGTTCATAAACAAGCATTTCAGCTGACCCCCCCCTCCCTCTCCCCGCGCCTCTTTGGACGTCAGCGTTTTCTCTGAAGGAGGAATCTCCAGCCCTGAAAGTTTATAAATAAGCCTTCTATCAAGTTCCACAACAGGTGTGACCTCTCCGTGTCCTAAAACTGAACACTTTCAGTGTGTGCTATCTCAAAAGCGGGCAAAGGGATCAACTATTTACTGCCATAATACATAGAAACATTGTTCAGGCACTGAGGTCACCTAAAATACACTGCACGTGCATTAGGTTGTTTTAGAAATAAAGTTGCCCTTTTACAAGAGCCTGCCTTTTTTTGCGAGAGCCTGCCCTCTAAATTTTTGACACAGTATTAGAACGCTATGCCAACATAGCAGCTGTAGCAGAGACAGACAGTCATGTAGAGTTCTGTCCCTACCAGGGGAGTTTGGGATATTCGACTGGGCTTTCAAGGATACCCCTATATCAGTTGATATATCAGTTGATATAGGCCCAATAGCCCTCATCACAACAAAATGTACAGAACTCAGCCCATGTCTCTTCAATGAACAACCAATCACACAATGTGTGGAAGTAGGATAGCGCCTTCTTTTCAACAACTACATTACACATTTTGCAAGAACTTAAATTAGCTTTGGTTAAAGTCAAACATTTGATTAGATAATACAATGATGTTACATAAAGTGTCATTATGGTGGATCATGATTTATTATCTGTCCTGAAAATGTTGGTGAACAAAGTTATTGTATGACAAATGATGTTGACATGTACTGTCATTAACCCCTAGAAGATGGAGACTCTCCTTAAGAGTCCAGTTTCTTTCAAGGTTTTTTTTACGTAAGTAACTTCAATGGAACCTTCTCCTGATGGTTACACTTAGCCTGCCTCTAGGGGGTGGTGCATGGCCTATACACTGTAGACCTGGGTGATTTGGTAAGCATTCGTTCAGTGCCAGAAGATAGAAAAAAAAGTGCCTTAAAAATGTAAACTTTTTATAACCGAGTTTGTTTGTAAATATAAACTGAGAAACAAGGGATTATGCGTAATGTTGGGTAAAATGTGCTTTTCCATGTTACTCCCATGTCCTTAAATGTTCCTTGTCTCTGTCCCTAACCGGTGTCAACTGAGAGCTGGCTTTTTGAACGGGGAGCAGGTGAGCAAAGAATGAAAGCTTGCTGGATTACTTTACATTATTCAGATGTCTCCATTGCACCCCATGATGACTTGATGAGACATGCCAAATAGTGACCTCTCCCCCAATATGCATACAAGCGCACCCACACGTACACACAAACACACGCACGCATGCACACGCATGCGCAAAAGCACACACAAACACACATGCACCTGAGTGTGCAAATGCACATGCATACAACCACAACAACAACAACAACAACAACAACAACAACAACAACAACAACAACATGACCTTACATTCATCCCTGTTGATTGAGTCAAGCCACGGAGGGATGTTAGATCTGGGTGAACCTGCACGGGGTCAACAACAGCGGGTAATAAAGCTAGTCAAGTTTAATGTGTATGTGGCTCTTGTCACAGATAAGCAGCTGAAACAGCTATTGGTGTAGGAGTGGGAAAGATAGAGGCAAACAAGTGCAAGAGGCACAGAGTACCCTTTGTCCCAGCCCTCGACATTAAAGAGTGTCAAAAGCTAATAAATATTTCAGAATTAGGTGTGTGTCAGGGGCAGGGCCCACTCTATCGGCCGTCTGCTCTCTTTACTCTCCGAGGGGGAACAGGTGCAGGCGCATGAAAGAAGATTTCATTTCTAAAATAGCATTTAGCATTTTAGCCCTTCTGGAGACCCTCTCTGGGAGAAATGATCATGTAATCATACACCGAGCTGGCTGAAAACTTCTATAGTTGATCCTCAGAGACATATGGTGGCTTAAGCAGAGAGGGGGAGAGTAGGAGAGCAGTAGGAGGAACGGTTGAGGGGGATAAAAAAAAAAAAAAAGGATTAGGACATTTTTTTCTTCAAAGATGGGAAGCACATTTCAGGCAACATTGCGTAAATGACGTCTATGTTTCATAAGTTTGAACATCAAAGAACAGCGCAGTAGAGCTTAGTAGAGTACAGCACAGCACAGAGCTGTAGAGTAGAGTAGAGTAGAGTAGAGTAGAGTAGAGTAGAGTACAGTACAGTACAGTACAGTACAGTACAGTACAGTACAGTAGAGTAGAGTAGAGTAGAGTAGAGTAGAGTACAGTACAGTAGAGTAGAGTACAGTAGAGTAGAGTAGAGTACAGTTCAGTACAGTACAGTACAGTAAAGTACAAACATAGTGTACTCAACTCTAGTATGCTCTACTGAACTGTATAGTGAAATATACTCTATTCAACTTTTAAAAAACTTTACTGCACTGTAATTTACAGTGCTTAGCAAACTTTTGGGAAAAAAAGGCATTTGACCATAGACAACGTTTTTTTTTACAGAAAACGAATTAACAACAAACTTTCAGCATGCTTATTGGGAAAGGCAGTCAACATGCTCGGCACTGACACTAATGACTGATGATTGGCTGAAAGAAATTGATAGCTTTCGATATCATTGATCATTGATCATAACCTATTGAGGAAAAAACGCAGGTGTTATGGATTTGCATGTCTTATCATGGATTGAGAGTAAACTATTTAATAGAACACAGAGTGTTTTCTCTAATGGTAATTCAGAGTGTGGTATGTGTGGTAAAGTGTGGTAAAGCCTGTGTGTGTATGTACACTGACGACCGAACAGTATACATGTCGGCTATGACAGTAAAATAAATAACTGACCCCTTAACATAGAGCTCCAGTCAGTTTTACACTGGGTAACTAGCTGGTGGTAAATATCTCAAAAACGAAAAGCATTGTTTTTGGGACAAATCACTCGTGCAACGCTAAACTTCATTTAGATCTATTATTGAATAATGTGGCGAAACACATAGACTCAATGGCTGCTAAAATTGGAAGAGGTCTATCCACGATAAGGTGTTGGTCTGCTCTCTTGACATCTAAGTCGACCAGACAGGTCCTACAGGCCCTAGTTTTGCTGCACCTGGACTACTGCCCAGTTGTGTGGTCATGTGCGGCAAAGAAGGACATAGATAAATTGCAGTTGGTCCAGAACAGAGCAGCACGTGTTGCACTTAACATACACGGAGGGCGAATGTCAGTTACATGCATTTCAGTCTCTCCTGGCTCAAAGTTGAGGAGAGATTGACTGCAGCACTATTGGTCTTTGTGCGAGGTGTTGATGTGTTGAAGGTACCGAACTGTCTGTTCAAGCAGTTGGCACACAGTTCAGACACTCATCGGTACAGCACAAGACATGCAATTAGAGGTCTCTTCACAGTCCCCAGGTCCAGAACAGAGGCTGGGAAACACACAGTATTAAATAGAGCCATGACTACATGGAACTCTCTGCCACCCCAGGTAACTCAAGCTAGTAATAAAATCAGATTCAAAAAACATAAAAAGAACACCTTACGGCACACCAGGGACTGTGAAGAGACACAGACATTTTTATATACTTTGAATTGTAATTTGCATTGTATTATGTATTGTATTATGCAGGTGGGTGGCCTTTCACGAGCCTTGGCTTGTGTGAGCCAGAACGGCTCATAGGGCAGGAGCCATCTCCTATTTCTGAAGCGTGACGCAGAGGCAGGAGATGATGTAGTATTATGTAGTGTTATGTATATTATGTTTATTATGTATACTATGTATTTTATGTATTTTGTTGTTTTGTTTCCTGTTTGGACCCCAGGAATAGTAGCCTCTGCATTGGCAGCGGTTAATATGAGATCTCAACAAACACTACTGTTTCTACTGTACTTTACTGTACTGTGCTGTACTGAATTATACTATATTCAAAGGGAGAGAGAGAGGGGGATGGGTTGTTCAGACTGTTTTCACACTTTCTTTCACCACCAGACGACAGAAAGAGAATGAATACAGTTGTGAGAACATAAGAATATGACAGCGGAAGAGAGGACTGTAGGTGTTTGGTAACCGAATGACGGCACAAACAGCGCAAACCGTCATTCTGTTACCAAACTTTGCATCTGCTCTGTTTTTCAACTAAATGTGTTTATGTAAAATGTTCAGTGGAAATTGTTAAAAGCCGTCCTTGTGCATACATAGAGTTGTATGGTTTGTTTAACTTTGCAATCGTTGGTTTTTGTTTGACATTCATTTTAAAGTGAAAAATTGGAGTCTCAGTTTCACTCTGTTATCGTGGAACTGCCCATATGGCAAACACTTCAGCCATCACTGAAAGCAAATACACCCTTCCTGATATTTTACAGTAGGCAGGTCTTAAAGCACGTGAACATATTTAAAATATCTAATATACATGCTAGATTGATAGGCTTATTTTACAAATCGGAGGACCATTTGTCTTGGACCCACTCCACTTCAATCTAGTCAGTCCAATTTAAAGGGGCTATACATAACGTTTACCTCTGGGGGTGCCCTTGAGCCTAAACGGGTCCCCTAAATGGACAGAAATATTGTCCAGAAATGACCTCAATAGAAAGAGAGGGACAGGCAGCTTTAAGCAATGCAGTATGTGCCACTAAAATGAGACAAACTAGATACAACAGGGCCAGGGGTCTTCAGTACCTTTTGCAAAGAGAGGGTTGCGTACATCAAGACAACAAAATAGTTATGTGGTCTCTTGCTCTATCCTGCTTTGCGAATTAAAGTGTTGTGGTATTAAGACTAATATCTTTGACATTGTCTTGTGATGGCTCTGTTTAGAGGGCTCTGTTTATTTTCATCATTAGAGGAGTGTGCTGTCTCTTGAACAAGCGGGTCGAGCTTGCACTCGCGAGCCTCTGCGTCTTGTTTTTGAGTTTTTCCATTCGAGTCATCAAATGCTGCTCGCACATAATGAGAGATGTGGCAATTAATTTTCTTTTAATCAAGGTCGAAATGAAGTAAATTGGTGCAGCCCGGCGAGCCCTCATTTTCTATTTTTTGCAGTGATGCAAAACAAATAGGATAAAATTATGGCCCTCCTCACCTTCTGTAATTATAAAGCGTGAACGATCAGAGGGAGATGATATGTGATATACACTACCTCCAACTCTCCCTCTCTCCCCCAGAGATCAGATTTCAGCTCTTTTGAAACAGATGACCATGTTTTCCTTCCTTGCTTCCCTAATTCGTCTGTTCTTTTCTCCCTCTGCTTCGGTTACAGACAGAGGGAGCAGCTCAACATGACATTGACTGCTGTGTTGTTCTAATGCCTTTCAAATCTTATTAAAGGCCCAATGCAGCCATTTTTATATCAATATCAAATAATTTCTGCGTAAGAATTAAGTACCCTGCTGAAATAGTTTTCCATTAAAATGGGCAAAAATGGCTTTTTACCCCCCCCCCCCCCCCCAAATTCTCAAGCAAGAACTTTGCTAGGGATGTCTGGGAGTGGTCTGAGTGGGGAGGGCAAAACTGAAAACTAGCTGTTATTGGCAGAGAGGTTTGGAACTCTCTTTGTTATTGGTCTATTAACATGGTTCCAATATGTACTGGACATTCTCCCTTTTTCTTGGATCTTTGTCCAGCTATGTGAAAAGTTTGGATGTGTGTAAAACCCCTACAGAGTCTGCGTTGTTTTAATATAATATGCCCACGGGAAGCAATTATGGTGTCTGTAAGTATATTTACTCATAGCCTATTTAAAACAAGTTGTTTCGTTTTTGTTTAGAATTTGATTCTAGTGAATTTTAGTGAATTTGCTTATTGACAACATTTGACATGTCCATGCTCAGCCATAATGCAATTTACAGTAGGCCTAGCCCCTATAGTGTGAATGCTATGTATATATTTCCACATTGAAGGCATGCAATTACTTAGAACAATGTGGACTGCAAACAGGTTCAAGTTAACATATTTAGGAAAGACGAGATAGATCTAAATGTTTGTATTTTGTTTTTGTAAGATATTTAAACTATAATGGACTATCATTGGAATTGGAGTTGATTCCAAAGCAATACATAAAACACCGTAAATACACAACTTGAAGCAACCACATATTTAGCCATGGAGCACGTTCTGATTGGCCAGTGAGGGGCCAAGCCTGGATACACCCACAACTTGTTTATTCATCAAAACCAAAGCAACTGCACTGATAATTGTGCTTGTGAAAATAGCAAAAATATTTCTGACACTCCCCCAAACCTCTCGCGCTACCGACCCAGCAGTTAGATGGACCATTGCGTTAGGTTAGTTCAACTAGAACCCTTAGTTTCATCACAAAAAAGGTTTGATGATGTAATCTTTGTTTAGTGTCTTTTTGATTCTATTAAAGAAAATTATGCATTTGAGACATGGGACTTTTGCCTCTGTTGTTTGTTCAGGGTTTTGATTTTGTGATACTGTAATGCTCAAAGAGGGCCCCACAACTCCATTTCCTCTTGGAAGTGATTGAGGAAGTAACCACCTACCTCTTATTGTCCACTAGTTAAGAATGTAAGTACTGTAAATTGAGAAAACACATTGCCACGGACAAAAGTACCAAAACATTGCATTTAACATGTGCATTGTTTCCTTTCACCTGTTTTCACGCTTTAGAGAAGCACTGTTCAAGGCTGCATTTTTAACAGAGACTGTCATTTTTCAGCGTTGTCGTGAGAACTGTGCGAAAATCCCAAAAGTTTTCATAGTGAGAGTAACTCTCTGGCTAAGGAATCCACAGCTCCTGCCCTCTGTTGCTCATGTTGCGTGCATCTGTCACACCAAATGTGTCTTGGCGCAGCCTTAACCATGAGGTGGATGTGCAGTGTTGAAATGCATATAACAAAAACATATACAAAGGCTTCATAGAGCATTAGCTCTTAAGTCAGCACTGTTAGGTGGATCCGGCAACAGCTGTCCAATCTGCTATTCCCTTACCCCTCCCCAATATCCCCCATCACCTTTCAAAAATGCTCCCTGTTTACCATACATAGGCAGCTGCCACCGCTGTTAACTTCCAGAAGACAGCCGCCTGCTAGAGGACATTTGTACATGTCTTTATCTAATTAAGGTGAATGCCAGTTCCCTGGCCTCCCATGCAATGTGACTGGAAATAACAGTCGACCTTGATCAGGCTCTTGCCAGTGGAGAGCCAGGAAGCGTGTGGAGGGCATGTGTCTTAATTGATCAAAATGTAACTTTTGCCAAGGAAAGTTGCCCCTTGTCTCATAAGACATTTCACGTCTCTACCACGTCAAAACAATTGTCAAATGTTATTGAGGCGGAGAGACAGTGAAATTCGAGGTTAAATGTCTTAAACTATCTCAGGGCTCTGTAACTTGACATAGCTCATGCAACCTTTGTTGTGAATTGACCCAAATTAGTGGTACAATGGCTCTCTACTCTCTCTGAATGGAGCAATTTAGTCCTACTATATCACAATTTGCACCTTTAGTCAATAGTATTGATGAGCATAAACCATGGTGGAAAGTTAGATATCAACATTTAGCGATACAATGTCACCTGGTTCATGTTCATTAGGCACCAAACGGAAGAAAACAAACAAACAGCAAGGGATATTAGGACTTGTCCAATGAGAAGTGCTCATTTTCAGTCTTCTTTGCGTAATGTTTTAAAACATTTTCCGCTGTGTGCCCTAATGAACATGACCCAGGCAGTGGTAGAAAAAGTACCCAATTGTCATACTTCAGTAAAAGTAAAGATACCATAATATAAAATCACTAAAGTAAAAGTCCCCCAGTAAAATACTACTTGAGTAAAAGTCTAAAAGTATTTGGTTTTAGATATACTTAAGTATCAAAAATAAATTGCTAAAATATACTTAAGTATCAAAAGTAAAAGTATAAAACGAATTCCTTAAATTAAGCAAATCAGACAGGCACCATTAAAAAAAAAATGTATGGATAGCCAGGGGCACACCAACACACAGACATAATTTACAAACAAAGCATTTGTAGTCTGCCAGATCAGAGGCAGTAGGGATGATAAGAGATGATTTGGACCATTTTCCTGTCCTGCTAAGCATTCAAAATGTAACTTGTACTTTGGGTGTCAGGGGAAAATTTATGGAGTAAAAAGTACATTATGCTCTTTAGGAATGTAGTGAAGTAAAAGTAAAAGTTGTCAAAAAAATATAAATAGTAAAGTAACTACATAAGTAGTACTTGAAAGTATTTTTAATTAAGTACTTTAGACCACTCCTCAGGACTGGTTAGTTTAATCTGTAGGCCTAAACTTCACCCCATCAGTTATCCTCAGGAGCAATATCATGTAAGCTATTGTATGATCACAAGAAGGGTAGGAAAAAAAGAGAAAGCTCTTTTGGATGGTTTAGCGAAACTGTTTTTTTCAAACCTTGTCCTACCATATGATTAGTTTTTAATGTATTATAATTAGTGGTGGCGAAGGAGGAGGAGTCAGTAGGGCAGGGGTGTGTTGGCTACACCCTAGAGAGCAGACCTTATGAATCAATGGCTGGTGATAAATGTACTGGGTCATTACTGAATCAAGTGATCTGCAGAATAATCTATAGATTTTTTGGTCTTCCTTAGTGTACTTCTTTATTATTCTGCATCGCAGTATTGCAACGTCAGGGGGAAGCCTTGATGGATGGCTGGGTTCTCCCTCTGCAGTGCACTGACCATGGGGATATGTTTAGGACCGTACGCAAAAAAAACAACCCAAGGCTCTTGGACTGTTAAAAATTCACTCACCTGTTTGTTTCTTACAAACACAAAAATGACTTTATTCTGATGTTTTGCTCTACAGTGGGATGTGCCTATATATATCACACATGGGATGCTATTTTAACCTTACAATGTTTGCTTATTGTGTGTTATTTTTATTCAATGTTAAAATACAAGTTGATGTACTCTAATACAGCAGTCTTAACATAACATTTAAGGTTAACATTTGAAGTGACCCACTGGGCCCACACTGGTTGAATCAAAGTTGTTTCCACGTCATTTCAATGACATTACGTTGAACCAACGTGGAATAGATGTTGAATTGATGTCTGTGCCCATTGGGGAGGAACTGACTGGATGGCACCAGCAGTAATGCACTGTATGGCCACATTAAGCATGTAGGGTATGTAACAATATTCAGCCAACGATAATAGGATGTGGACTTGAACTATGAACATGTCTTTAATATTTATAAAAGACTACAATTCAAAACTGCATTTATTTCACTAGAACCACTTAAAGTGATAAAGGCTATCAATTTATTGAGAGAGGTTTAAATGTAAGTTATTAAACACCTTTAATACCCCTCAAAAGGCATAAGGTGAAAGTAGTGGTGGGGAATTATTCAGGTTATCCTAACCGCAAGTTGAATTCAGTGAAATCCCTAGTTTTCCTCTAGTTAAAGAGATAATGTTTTCAAGCCTAACTTGCCTGGAATCGCAGCTAGTAGAGCTAGGCCACAAAGTGTGAGTTTACAAATCCTTGCAGCCTAAACCCTACAATGAGCCTAGAGATCAAAACACTACCAACCTGTTAAGTTGACTGTGCTATCGATCCTCTAGATTCTTTATTATGTAGAACAGGGTGCATCACAAAACTGCTAATTGGCAATAATCTGTTTGTCAATAGTTCACAAGACTGCAGAATTTAGATAAGGAAAAGTTCAGGTTTAAAATACATTATCATAGCTCTTCTATTCCTATGGGCTTTGATCCTGGAATACCTTCAAATTGTCTCATGCTCAGAATATTTTACAGAATAATGACACATGGATGGTAGAGAGAGAGGATGGAGAGGAGAGGTGAATGTTTTGCTTTTGAAAGTAATAGGTGATTGTGTGTTAAATTAAATAAATCAGACATTTTTCCAATTATAATCATTTTCAACCAAATGAATGAAACATATTGATCAGAATGGATTAACCTGATGCCAACCCCACCTTTTTTTAAATTATAGTTTGCAAAAAGATAACCTTTCATGCCTAGATGCTTTGTCATTACTTCCATGCCACGAATACTCTATCTACTATGTAGTAGACAAAGGCTATACCATGGCCCTATCCTAACACACAAAGTAGGGTATATCATGTTGATCTGAACATGACATTGAAATGGAAGCTTCTTTTTGCCCATGTTGTCAATATAGGCTTCTCTAATTAACAAAGCAGCCACCCCGCCTCTGTTTTGGTAAAAAGCTGAGGGATGGGCCTGGAGAGATGTAACCACTCTCAGATTAATAGACAGAGCTATGGGTGCAAGGAATGATATCAAAATTATAGTTTTTATCGTGTTTTGAGGCTGTAATGGGTGTTTACATTTACATATATTTGGGGTTCTGATGGGGTCCGACATTGAACTAAGCTCATGAGGCATTTACAGTGCATTCAGAAAGTATTCATATCCATTGACTTATTCTACATTTCGTTGTGTTACAGCCTGAATTCAAAATGGATTAAAGATTGTTTTCATCACCCATCTACACACAATACCCCATAATGAAGAGAAAACATGTTTTTAGACATTTTTGCACATTTATTGAAAATTAAATACAGAAATATCTCATTTATATAAGTATTCACACCCCCAATACTTCGTAGAAGCACATTTGGCAGCGATTACAGCTGTGAGTTTTTTGGGGTAAATCTAAGAGCTTTGCACACCTGGATTGTACAATATTTGCCCATAATTATTTAGAAAATTCTTCAAGCTCTGTCAAGTTGATTGTTGATAATTGCTAGACAACCATTTTCAAGTCATGCCATAGAATTTCAAGATGATATACAGTACCAGTCAAAGTTTGTTCAGTCTGCTTTCCAACAGACAGTGGGAGACAAAATCACCTTTGAGCATGAAAATAACCAAAACACAATAACAAATCTAAACTGGAGTTGCTTACCAAGACAACATTGAACGTTCCTGAGTGGTCTAGTTACAGCTTTGAATTACAGTACCAGTCAAAAGTTTGGACACACCTACCTATTCTTTATTTTTTACTATTTTCTACTTGAATAATAGAAAAACAGTGAAGACATCAAAACTATGAAATAACACATATGGAATCACGTAGTAACCAAAAAAGTGTTAAACAAATCAAAATACATTTTATATTTGAGATTCTTCAAAGTAGCTACCCTTTTACTTGATGACAGATTTGCACACACTTGGCATTCTCTCAACCAGCTTCACCTGGAATGCTTTTCCAACAGTCTTGAAGGATTTCCCACATATGCTGAGTACTTGTAGGATGTTTTTCCTTCACCTGCGGTACAACTCATTCCAAACCATCTCAACTGGGTTGAGGTTGGGTGATTGTGGAGGCCAGGTCATCTGATGCAGCACTCCATCACTCTCCTTCTTGGTCAAATAGCCCTTACACAGCCTGAAGGTGTGTTGGGTCATTGTCCTGTTGAAAACAAATGATAGTCCCACTAAGCGCAAACTAGATGGGATGGCGTATCGCTGCAGAATGCTGTAGTAGCCATGCTGGTTAAGTGTGCCTTAAATTCTAAATAAATCACAGACAGTGTCACCAGCAAAGCACCCCCACACCATCACACCTCCTCCTCCATGCTTCACGGTGGGAACCACACATGTGGAGATCATCCGTTCAACAACTCTGAGTCTCACAAAGACACGGCGGTTGGAACCAAAAATCTCAAATTTGGATGCGGACCAAAGGACAGATGTCCACCTGTCTAATGTATATTGCTCGTGTTTCTTGGCCCATGCAAGTCTCTTCTTCTTATTGGTGTCCTTTAATAGTGCTTTCTTTGCAGAAATTCGACCATGAAGGCCTGATTCACGCAGTCTCCAATGAACAGTTTATGTTGAGATGTGTCTGTTACTTGAACTCTGTGAAGCATTTATTTGGGATGCAATCTGAGGTGCAGTTAACTCTAATAAACGTATCCTCTGCAGGTAACTCTGGGTCTTCCTTTCCTGTGGCAGTCCTCATGAGAGTCAGTTTCATCATATCGCTTGATGGTTTTAACGACTGCATTTGAAGAAACTTTCAATGTTCTTAAAATGTTCCCGGATTGACTGACCTTCTTGTCTTAAAGTAATGATGGACTGATGTTTCTCTGTGCTTATTTGAGCTGTTCTTGCCATAATATGGACTTGGTCCTTTACCAAATAGGGCTATCTTCTGTATCCCCCCCCCCCCCCCTTGTCACAACACAATTGATTGGCTCAAATGCATTAAGGAAAGAAATTCCACAAATTAACTTTTAACAATGCACACTTGTTAATTGAAATGCATTCCAGGTACTTCATGAAGCTGGTTGAGAGAATGCCAAGAGTGTGCAAAGCTGTCATCAAGGTAAAGGGTGGCTACTTTGAAAAATCTCAAGTATAATTTTATTTGTTTAACACTTTTTTGGTTACTTCATGATTCCACATGTGTATTTCATATTTTTGGTGTCTTCACTATTATTCTACAATGTAGAAATAGTAAAAATAAAGAAAAACCCTTGAATGAGTAGGTGTGTCCAAACTTTTGACTGGTACTGTAAGTCAAAACTGTAACTAGACCACTCGGGAACATTCAAAGTTGTCTTGGTAGATTTGGGTTTTAGGTTATTTTCCTGCTGAAATGTGATTTTTGTCTCCCACTGTCTGTTGGACAGCAGACTGAACCAGGTTTTTCTCTAGGATTTTGCCTGTGCTTATAGCTGTATTTTGTTTATTTTTATTAAAGAAAACCCTCCTTAGTCCTTGCATTCCCATAAAATTATGCAGCCACCACCATGCTTAAAAATATGAAGTGGTACTCAATGATGTGTTGTGTTGGTTGCAAACAGGATGCATGCTTTGGAATATTTTCACTCTGTCATTTAGGTTTGTTTTGTGGAGTAACTACAATGTCATTTTTATCATATCACAACCATTAAGCTCTGTAACTGTTTTAAAATGAACATTGGCCTCATGGTGAATTCCCTAAGCAGTTTCCTTCCTCTCTGCCAACTGAGTTAGGAAGGACGCCTCTATCTTTGTAGTGACAGGGTGTATTGATACACCATTCAAAGTTTAATTAATAACTTCACCATGCTCAAAGGGATATTCAGCTTCTGCCTTTTTTTCCCACACATTTACTAATCGGTGCCCTTCTTTGCGAGGCATTGAAAAACCTCCAAGGTCTTTGTGGTTGAATCTGTTCTTGAAATCCACTACTCGATTGAGGGACCTTACAGATAACTGTATGTGTGATGTACAGTGATGAGTTAGTCATTCAAAAATCATGTTAACCACTACATACAACTTATTATGGAATTTTTAAAAAGCACATTTTTACTCTTGAACTTATTTAGGCTTGCCATAACAAAGGGGCAGCTTCAATTTTTTAAATAATAATAATAAATAATTCTACAAACAAAATTCCACTTTAACATTATGGAATATTGTTTGTAGATCAGTGACAGAACATCTCACATTTTAAATGCAGGCTGTAACACAACAAAATGTGGAAAAAGTGGAAAAAGTAAAGTGGTGTGAATACTTTCATTATAAGTTAGGCCAATATTCTTCAATAATTAATATATATTATAAATGTATAAAAAGTCCAGAAATGGATGTAGCAACTAAGCATTCAAGTTTTAATGTGGCCCTTTTATTGAAGAACAGTTTACTACACTAGAGCGACAACTATGATTTCTAAAGCCTGTCAGGCTGAAATAGAGAATGACATCAGGATTCCGTTCCAGCTTTTCCAACCGACAATTGCTACCGAGAAATTCAATTAAGGACTCCTCTTCCCACTTCGAGCCGGTCTCCAGGGCAGATCTTCCGGGCAACTCGCCCCATGTAAGAAATTGGAAAATGCAACAATAAAACAAGAAAAACTGAAAAAAGGTGCCAACTTTGATCAAGCATGCTCTCTCACAGTCCACCCTAAACACACATACCCCTTTAGTTGGAATTGGAAAGTCACCGAAAGACAGCGAAGTAGCCTACAGGTAAGAGTTTTCATTTTCACCTCACTATTTTTGCATTTCCAAAGATATCACTTAAAACGCCGAGCAACATCAAAGTAGCCTACTCTTTTCGGCGTCGCTGTCTTTGACGCCGGTAGGCTACCTGCCATTCGGCATGAAAATACTCTCAAAATGATACCTTTAGCAGACGAATGGTTTAACGGTGAACAGCTTGCTTCTACAGTGTAGCCCCTACCTCAGCGCGCGAGCTGGCGGACAGGAGCAGTCGAGCGACTCATAGGTAGGCTGCTGTGCTTTTGACAAGTGTCGAGCTGGGCTTTCCAAAACTTTAAAACAGACCGCTGTCAAATTCCAAACTTTCGGAAAGACTAAAAGATAACAATGTAGCCCACCATTCAATTGCCAAGTCAACTTTCTTGTGACTGTTTATTTACGCCATCTCTATCGCACTGCCAAAATATACAACAGAGATGGCTTCTTCCTTATTTTTCTTTATAGGTCAACCAACAAGAAAATAACACAGCATCAGTGGCATAGCGCAGGTTCGAGGGGTCCTCGCACGGTCGAGCAACCCCCCCCCCCCCCCCCCAAGAAAAAATATATATATTAATAAAACATTTTTTTGCCATGGGGCAGAGGGAAGAATGTGCAGTTTTATAGCTAATCTCATGCTATTTTAAACATTCTGCCATATCTTTGAGAGAAAATGTTGCTGATTTAGAGCTAATTTCCTGCTATTTTTTTTCATGGCTTATGACGCGTTCATATGCTGTCTGGTGGGCGGACCTCCAGGGCTACTGTATTTATCAAACTAGTAGGCCTAGCAACAATGCATGGAAAAGCATTCCATATTCAATGGCAATGCAACAAAATGCCAAAGTTAAGCATGCATTTGATGAGGGTTGTCTTATCTTATCCACCCCATTGTATAATGATTAGCCTACAATGTTGCCATTATGTGTCTGCATTTTTTGTTGGACTTTGTAGGCAAAAAAAACAACAAAGCCTCACATCGTATTGCCAACTCACAGGCACACATATCCCACCATTTGCCTTATTAAGTTGTTGAAGCGGCACATGACACACACACACACACACACACACAATCTACACTCTTCTTAGCACATAATAAACAAAATAAGACACGATATCTCATCTTATAGTTAGTAGGTTTCTTTTACATTCAAAATATTTGCCATTTAGCAGACACTTCTTCCAAAGTGACTTAATCATACATGCAATGTATGGGTGGTCCTGGGAATTGAACCCACAACCTTGGCTTTGCAAGCACCATGCTCTACCAACTCAGCCATACAGAATCACTTATGATATGATTTTTGCTCAAATATCAATGAACTGATCAGTACAATAAGCCAAGGAATATGGTGGATAATACTTCATTTACCTTAAGTCTTTACCTCATTTTCAAAGCATTGTTTCAATGATATCTTTGCATATGCCAGTGTGTATGTTACGTGTAAATTATCCCCATACAGAGAGACTAGAGAAAAGATCACTGGTACTATAAACCCAGGAGTTCTCATATTCTCGCCGGATCTTTCTCCTTTGCTAATTATTGTGTTGTTTTCAGGGCAAATATGTCATATCCATGGCGACCAGGCAGGTTAATTGTCTTTCGCGTGCAAGGCTCCCATAAGTAATTAATTACCCTTTTTTTTCTTCTCCCCTGTCTTTGGTTAAACAGATCATTCAAGGGAAGCCATCTCCCATATTAAAAATGCCAGTGGTATTAGCGCACAAGGTAAACATGAAACTTTTTTTCCTTCTCGTCAAGCATTGGGGATGTTCGTTTTATATTTTATTCTGTGTGTTTTATACACATGCCATATGTGTATGTGTATGTGTATGTGTATGGTTTCATTGTGCGTATCAAGCTTCACTATGGACCAGTACTGTAAATGCAATAGGTTTATTCCTTATTTATCTCCCATACTAACACAACAGATGAGTTTAGATGCTATTATGATGTAGGCCAATTTGTTATGAAGCTAGGGAAAACACTTCACTATCCTTGTTACCAACATATTTCAGTGAAGCTTCAGTGAAGCAGTTTATTAAGCACATGTTGGAATATTATATAGTAAGTTTTGTCTTAAATGATTACAATAGTAAGCTCTCGCCAGATAAAAAGGTAAGGTACATCAGCTTCTTACAATGGCATAGTTTGAAACTCCAAAGGAAAGTTTATGCTGTTTAGTGGTTCGATGGTGCACCTGTAATTGTTGACAAACCTCTGTGATGTGGAGTTAGTATGGGCATAGTGTGCTTCACATGATCAACAGAAGTTGCAGTGCAGTAAAGTGTTGTTCAGGAGTTAAAGAGAAGAGTGGGTTAAAATTAGGCTAGATGCTGATCTTGGGTCAGTTTAGCATTTTCCTCACTAATGGGGAGAGGAAGCTGATCCTAGATCTTTACC
Organism: Oncorhynchus kisutch; assembly: GCF_002021735.2. NCBI lineage: Eukaryota > Metazoa > Chordata > Actinopteri > Salmoniformes > Salmonidae > Oncorhynchus > Oncorhynchus kisutch. The sequence continues at coordinate 60,918,606 of NC_034190.2, read as the reverse complement.
TAGGAGAAACTTACCCCCGGAGCATCAGAGAGACCCCACAGAGAGAGAGAGAGAGACACACACACACACACACACACACACACACACACACACACACACACACACACACACACACACACACACACACACACACACACACACACACACACACACACACACACACTTTTCTTCTTCCTCTACTTTCTCCAAATGTACCCCCTTTTTTAGTTGATTGTGTGAAAAAGTGAACGGAAAGACAGGTGAACAGAAGGATGGACTAAAACAGTACAGTAATATACATACCGTCTTAAGTAATGTAACTTCAATTGTTGGTGTATGGGTGTAATACATCAGGCCTCTTGATTGGATCGCACCATGCCGACACAGGAATTATTGACTTGTATGCAGTGGCCCTTGGTCGACAGGGTGGTTGAGTCTTCTTGCGTAGTCGGCTGTCTATTGTCATACCTCCAACCTATACATATTCTGTAGACCTATCAGTCAGAGAAACATTCAGGTGTCTAATTCAATCAATCAATCAAATGTATTTATAAAGGCCTTTTTTATCGCAGCAGATCTCAGCAGATGTCACAAAGTGCTTATAGAATCCAGCGTAAAACCGCAAAGAGCAAGCAATGCAGATGTAGAAGCTCGGTGGCTAGGAAAAACCTAGGAAGAAACCTAGAGAGGAACGAGCCTCTGAGGGGTGGCCAGTCCTCTTCTGGCTATGCCCGATGGATATTATAAGAGTACATGGCCATTAAGGCCAGATCGTTCTTCAAGATGTTCAAAAGTTTCTAGATGACCGGCAGGGTCAAATAATAATCACAGTGGCTATAGAGGGTGCAACAGGTCAGCATCTCGGGAGTGAATGTCAGTTGGCTTTTCATAGCCTAGCTTTCAGTGGTCGTGACAGCAGGTGCGGTAGAAGGAGAGAGAGGGTCAAAACATCAGGTCTGGGACAAGGTATCACATCCGGTGAACAGGTCAGGGTTCCATAGCCGCAGGAAGAACAGCAGAAACTGGATCAGCAGCATGATCAGGTGGACTGGGGATGGGTACAGCCAGAAGTTGTCCGGCCAGGGAGTCCTGAGGCATTAACCTAAGGCTCAGGTCCTCCAGGAGGGGAGAGAGAGAGAGGGCAGGAGAGAGATTGGAGAAATAGAGGGAGCAAACGTAAGTTCACACAGGAATTACACCAGATAAAACAAACTGACCCTAGCCCCCCCGGCACATAGACTATTGCAGCATAGATACTGGAGACTGAGACATGTGGGGTTGGGGGACACTGTTGCCCCGTCCGACAATAGCCCGGACAGGGCCAACCAGGCAGGATATAAACCCACCCACTTTGCCAAAGCACACCAAATGGATATCAACACACCAACAACTTGCTACCCTGAGACAAGGCGGAGTATAGGCCACAAAAATCTCCCCTACCGCACAAGCCCGAGCAGGTGCAAAACCAGACAGCAAAATCACGTCAGTGACTCAACACACTCAAGTTGAGTATAGTGAAAAAGCCTGGCACGAAGTGATATACCCCTCCCAGGGAAGGCATGGGAGAGCACTAGCAAGCCAGTGACTCAGCCGCCGTAATAGGGTCAGAGGCAGAGAATCCCAGTGGAGAGAGGGGAGCTGGCCAGACAGAGAATGCAAGGGTGATCCGTCACTCCAGTGCCTTGCAGTTCACCTTCACACCCCTGAGCCAGACTATACTCAGTCATAGGACCTACTGAAGAGATGAGTCTTCAGTAAAGACTTAAAGGTAGAGACTGAGTCTGCGTCTCTCACATGGATTGGCAGACCATTCCAGACCATTTCATGAAAATGGATTGGAGAAAGCCCTGCCTCCAGCTGTTTGCTTAGAAATTCTAGGAACAATAAGGAGGCCTGCATCTTGTAAACGTAGCGTACGTGTTGGTATGTAAGGCAGGACCAAATCGGAGAGATGGGTAGGAGCAAGTCCAAGTAATGCTTTGTAGGTTAGCAGTAAAACCTTGAAATCAGCTATAGCCTTAACAGGAAGCCTGTGTAGCAATGGAGTAAGAGGCTAGCACTGGAGTAATATGATCGGATTTTGAGGTTCTAGTCAAGATTCTAGCAGCCGTGTTTAGCACTAGCTGAAGTTTATTTACTGCTTTATCTGGGTAGCCAGAGAGTAGAGCATAGCAGTAGACTAATCTTGCAGAAAAACATTTCAGATTTTTGCATATATGGAGACAAGCTGCTCTTCGTATACTTTTGATATTTATTTTACTAGGCAAGTCAGTTAAGAACAAATTCTTATTTTCAATGATGGCCTAGGAACAGTGGGTTAACTGCCTGTTCAGGGGCAGAATGACAGATTTGTACCTTGTCAGCTCGGGGATTCGAACTTGCAACCTTTCGGTTACTAGTCCAACACTCTAACCACTAGGCTACCCTGCCGCCCCTGTTTGTCAAAAGAAAGATCAGGGTCCAGAGTAACGCTGAGGTTCTTCACAGTTTTATTTGAGACATCACATCAAACAGCAGATCCCTTTGTTTCTTGGGGACCTAGAACTAGCACTTCTGTTTTGTCCGAGTTTTAAATGTAAAAAAATGTATTCTCAAGTAGAATTGCAGAATGAACCCTGTGTGTGTCAGACCTGTGGTTCAAATGCTATTTTAAATCTTTCAATGTTAGCTTTAGCATTCCTGCAGTGCCAGATGGGCAGGGTTTGCACTTTTGCAACTACTCTATTGGTTCCATTGTGCCAGACAAGCTCAGTCAATCTCAGCTCAAGTATTTAAAAAGATTTCAAAAAGTATTTGAATCCAGGTCTGGTGTGTGTTCCTTTCCAGTTTGACCTTGGCTCTGGACCTGCAGGTCTTTGATGTCAAAACAAATGTTAATAATCTCAGGCTGCAATTTGACAGGCCTCAAGAGCTAATACTATTGTTTTCTCACACTTGAACTCCCTCAATTGCCCCATGTAATGATTTTGTATCCAAATTCACACCACACAACAACGTCCATTCGATCTCGACTTGTAAAATCTACTGCCCTCGACACATACAGTAGTACAAGTGCAAATAGTGCTTGTGTTTTTAATCATCATTATTGTTTTTATTTTAGTGCTGGGGAAATGTCCTTTTTGCATGCTTGATCAACCAGTAGAGAAATCCATTATAATAGAGGCTCAAGGTGAATTGCATCCCGAGCAATCTTTCCCTCTTCGAGTGAAGGAATTTTCCCGGGCAAAATAAACAAATCACACAGACAACAGTAATATAGGGTTGATTTTGAAGGCATGAAATAACTATCGATTAAATCCTTCAGTTCATAGATGGTAATGGCCTTTTTGGTAATTTGTTCTAGGCCCTTTCAATACAGAGGAGAGAGGGAGAGAGAAGTGGAGAGAGAGAAAGATGGAGGATGCAGGGGTGTGTGAGAGAGAGAGGGGTAGAAGGATGCAGGTTAGAAAAAAAGAGAGCGACGAGGAAGAGAGCTCACAAGACCGAGAAAGGGACATGCTGCCCCTTTCCGAGCTCATTATCATTCTTAATAAGTCTTAAGGAAAGAAGGAGCATTGAGTGTAAATGCACGGTAATCCTAACACTGGCCAAGGTTAGTGGGGACGTCAGCACATGCACACTGTTCCCAGCTGGCTGCTTTGGGACAGGGGAGGGGAAAAGGAGGAAGAGAGTTAAGCATAGACGCTCAAGGAGAAAGGTGTCATTAAGGTCCTTCTTTCGAGCCTGTGCCTTTGAGTAACACTTATCATAAGACCTGCCGGTATAATGCGTTATGATGCAGTTATAATGCATTGCATCATTTATAATTCATGCCCTTATGTCTTATAATCATCTCCTAATGACACATAGACATAACATATGATAAACTTTTTATAAGACGTGAGGTTCAAACAACTTATAAAGCATTCGTAAAATGTCACCTGCCCTTCCGACTGATGTATGACCTGGAGCTGATTAACGCGGTGGCAGTCGATGATCTTACCTAGCAACCATGTAGTAAACAGTCCCGTATCAGATTTAAATCAATTGGTTTAGAAGATTTGTCTTGGCTTTTTTCCCTACCAATCAATTGCATTACTCGTTAATCATATAGATATTGAGGTCACTTCTGTTGGATATGTGTATGTACTTTGAATGTAACTTTATTCTGTAACAGGTGAATATCTATATTCTTATTCCTATACCAGATGTTACATATGATGTGGCATTTGAGATATGTTAAAGGTGAAATCTGGGATTCAAACAACAACAACAAAGTGGCCCCCCCACCATTATTTCTGGGTAAGCAGCAATGTAACCAATTTCAAATTCATAGTCAGAGCTATGGATGCAAGGACCATCCATGTGATCAAAATGATCCTTTTAACAATAAAATAAATAAAAAATATAGAACTATATAACGTTCACAATAACGTTGATGACAAGCAATGGATTAAAACAAGCTTAGCCTATATTTTGGGTTCTGATGGGGTAAGACAGTTGAACAAAACCCATGAAGCATTTATAAGTTCTATTCTTCAAGAGTCAATGTCTATAGTCATTCATTTAAAAGTTTAAATGGATGTACCAATCCCAGATTGCCTCGTTAAAGAAAAAAAATAGAAGCAAACCATGTGACTTCTTATAGGGCTTTAAAGAAGTGGCAGCAACTACATGCTTATGCCAAGCTGTTGGGTGTGGTCCAAAAGGTGAGTGGTAAAATGTGTTGGCTAAATCGGTGCCAAATTAACTCATTAGACGGATTGCCAACCACTTGGAGTGTCCAATTGCTGCATTTGTTTAGTGTATAGACACAAGGTCAGCCTTGAATTCCGGATATTGTTTTATACACCCCTCCCTCCCCCCAAATTCAAGGCAGTGCACGTGCACAACATACTGTGTAATCTGTGTTTCGTCATTCATCAGTTAAATGAATCAGACATCTGATGACATAACATGACAGGCTTATGTTAAACCATGTTATAACCATCCCAGTTCACGTAATTCTCTTTTAGCACCAACTTATAGCAACTACTTGAGTCGACTGAAGCTTTGGAAGTGCTGAGCTTAATAAATCTCCTTATTGTATGCAGTCACTGGACGAAAGCACCAGGTATATGAGCAAAACTGTCAATATCAAACTAGCTAAACTTTTGAATTATCATATCACATGAACTGTTTATTCTAGACCTTGAATTAGTTTAGAGCTAAATTGTAATATAATGTTAGTGTTCATGTTTGGTTGAAGTGCTTTGTCTTTCTGTCACATATCTGTGAGGCAGTAGTGTTGAGAGTTTAGTTGGTCTGTTTGGGAATGAACAGGCAGGGAGGGTAACAATCAAACAAGCGAATGAAAAATGATCCGATGGGCTAAGAATGAGAGGTGCCCTTTTGTCTTGTTCCAGAGTAATGACATCTCTGCGTCTCTCTGTCACGTAAAGATGATTTACCCACACACAGATGTTCTCAGCCTAGTTGCTCGTGAACCTGCACCATTTTGTTCTATTTTTTGCCCTTTTAAAGGTTAGGAGTGAAATTCAAAGACTTCCCCCTACTGTAAGTTTAACTCCCCTCAATCAACATTGTGCCGTTGACATGCTGTTATTGTCTTGACTGGAAATGTGGAGAGAGCACAGAGCAGGTAGCAGGACTGGGATTGGGCAGGTATGGCTGCTGTGTGTGTGCATACGTGTTGAGGATGTTACATCAGTACTGAGATACTTGTAGGAGTATCTCTCTGGCAATAGCTACCCACCCCCACCTCCACCCCCTCCTCAGTTTTGGTTGTTGGTTGGGGCTCGGTTGACAACCGGCTCCCTTGCCCCGCCCACCCCCCAACCCCAAGGGAGCCTGGGAGGCAAAGAGACATCACCATGGTGATTAGAAACACAGCACCCCCACACAGTGGCAGTGGTCCATTGTGACTGGCGTGCGTTGAGGTGAGAGGGAACAAAATGTCACATCAACAGGTTTTTTCATGTGTTTTTGTTTTTGCCATAATACTCAGTGGGATTGTTCGGGCTCGGATTCATCTGCTCAACTACACACCGTAGAGACTGCCGGAGCGAGGGGAACTAGTGTAAAAAATATATGAAATAAAGAGAGGGAAATGGAAAATCAGCGAAATCAAAATTACAACCACTGGACAAACATGCATGTTTGTCAATTGAACAAAGTATAATTTTAAGCCAAGGTAAAATAATGAAACCAGATTGATGCGATAATGGTTAAATTAATGAATCGTAGTGTAGAATCGAACCCATGCGCGTAACATTGACAACTCTACAAGGTGTCAAAAGCATTCCGCAGGGATGCTGGCCCATGTTGACTCCAATGCTTCCCAAAGTTGTGTCAAGTTGGCTGGATGTCCTTTGGGTGGTGGACCATCCCTGATACACACTGGAAACGGTTAAGAGTGAAAAACCCAGCAGCGTTGCAGTTCTTGACACACTCAAACCGGTGCACTTGTCACTTATTAGCAGGGCTCCCAAGTGGCGCAGCGTTCAAGGCACTGCATCTCAGTGCAAGAGGCGTAACTACCGTCCCTGGTTCGAATCCAGGCGGTGTCACATCCGGCGGTGATCAGGAGTCCCATAGGGTGGCGCACAATTGACCCAGCCTAGTCACTTGAAATCTGTTAAACTCTGCATCCATCAAATGACTAGATAAAGGGTGTGTACTGGGTGAAGAACATTCAGAAATCTCTTCCATTGCCTGTGAGCATCAGTGGTGAACCAGTTGTATACACAGCTCCAGCAAGACATTCATCAGCATTCCTCTGACTACATTCTTCCAATCTAAAATATATTTAGATTTTTTTATACTTTTTTGGTTACTATATTATTCTATATGTGCTATTTCAATGTGTTGATGTCTTCACTATTTTTCTACAATGTATAAACTAGTAAAAATCAAGAAAAACCCTTGAATGAGTTGGTGTGTCCACATTTTTGACTGGTACTGTATATACCTGTATACCCAAAGGGGTCCTAAAATTACAAATCAAATAGCTTAATGATCCAGAGTATGGCCATCTTAAAACAATAACATTTGTCAGTTTTGAACCACCCCCACCCCACACTTAGATTTACAGGGGTTCATCTTTTGTCTTTCCCATTCACCATCTCAATGGCGCTCATACACAATCCATGTCTCAATTGTTTCAAGGCTTAAAATCCTTCTTTAACCTGTCTCTTCTCCTTCATCTACACTGATTGAAGTGAATCTAACAAGTTTAAACATCAATAAGGGATCTTAGCTTTCACCTGGATTCACCTGGTCAGTCTATGTCATGGAAAGAACAGGTGTTCCTAATGTTTTGTACACTCAGTGTATATAGACAGGGTGACCTAATTCTAGTTCATGGCCCCTGTTTACAAAGAGTATGAGTAGGAGTGCTGATTTAGGATCAGTTTATCCTTTAAATCACAATAAATAAGTGAAGAAGGACCTGATCTTAGATCAGTACTCCTACTCTGAGACGCTTCATAAATGCGTGCTTTGCACTCCTACTCTCAGACACGATGAATACAGGCCCAGATTATAGTTCCTCCACTAGGGGCAGCAGGCCCAAATACAAGCACCCCGAGCACATCTAATAGATACAGAGACCCCCACTCTAGCTGGAGCTCACTTGTCAATGTCCTGGTGAGGAGACATTAGTCTCCCCAATAAGACATTGAATATGAAACAAAAGAAAAAATGTGTCTGAACTAAAATTGGTATGCAATGAAAAAAGGGGGTATGGCACATTCAAATTCACTAGTTTACACAGGTACAGGGCAAACAAAAAGTATAGCCCCAGTCATTACCACTGAGACTTTTCAATATTGATTTAGATGTTAATATTGATAATCGTTGGTAATATTTAATAACTCTATACTGCTACATTTCAAATAGTTTTTGCCTGACTACTCACAGCAGCATGCCCTGCTATGTACTACTACTGTGGCAATTCATTAGTGTATGTTAATATCCTTCAAACTCTCACTTGATGCTGACCTTTGGCCTTTGGGAAGGTAGTAGGGCAGTAGGTCTGTGGCCATAGAGCCAGGGTGGTGAGGGAGACTAGTTGAAGAAAGGCAGCAGGTTTTGCCGTAACCCCAGTGAAGATGGGGGCCGTTTCCTGTGACAGGCGCATTGATGCCCTTGGCCCCTAGGGTTGGAAGGCGAGGTCACCTCTCTGCCAGAGGGCACTAGGGGGTGGCATCAGACACACAGCTCCACGTCTGGCACGCTGGCACCATGTGGCATTGTGTGGCACCGCTCCTGGCCTCTGGACCTATAGTTGGAAGCAGACCTGTTGTTCCTATATGAATAACCTAGTGTCATCTATGTTTTCTCTCGGGGTTTACACAAGTGTTACTTTGTGTTTGCCAGTCATAATGGTATTACCATTATTTGAGGAAATAAATGTTTCTATCTGAAAATAGTTACATTTGAATCTTTCAGTTAGTCGTTACCATGTTTGTTAGTGATTAACGTGCACAGTAAAATTTCAAGAGTTGATTTAACTTCCATGGAGTCAAATTCAACTCTATTTTGTGGTTTATATTGTCCCACCCCCATTTTGAAGAAAAATGACTCTGGTCAAAGTGTATATTTTTTTTGTTGAGTTAAAAACTAAATAGAGTAAATATCCAACTCTCAGGGAGTTCATTAATTTGAACTCCAATTGCCATTTCATTAACTCCCATGCCATTTTACACTTCTCTGTGTTGTTTTGAATTAAGAATCAACTCCATCAGAGTACACTCTAGTTTAGTAGTTTACTACCTTTTAACACTAGTGAGTTAGGCCCTGAGTCAATTGAATGTTAGGGTTAACACCAGTAATCATGATGTCTAATACCTTATGATATCCAGCCTGATGGACATCCAACAATCGGAACTTTACATCTGCCAGAATATGCTGTCAAAGTGATTGCTAAACTGGAAGGTACAGCATACTCGAGATGGACGACCTAGCCCCATCACTCAACTATTTTGAGAAACAGGAGCGGGGAGGAGGTTTGTAATTGTTTTAACCACTGATTGCCCTTTTAAGAATGGGAAGTATGCAAATAGCACACAGAACGGATCTACCACTTCTCTGGCTTGCTTTCAATGAGAATGACAGATATATACTCTAACTTACATATCAACATACTGAGATCATACTACATATTGCGGAAATGAACACTGTCGAATCAACTCTGATTTTCTTTTTAAATTAGTTAATAAAAACATTTACACAGTGAATTGAACACGTATGGGGATACTGACCCTGGTTACTCTTAATGGAGTTAAAAGTAACCCGTCCCAATGACCTCCAATTATCAACACGAGCTCCAGGGAATATTCACTCTGTTGAGAGGCTAAGATAACTCCTGTAGAGTCAATTTAACAAAGAAATGTTAAAACTATGATTTCAACTTGCCTTGATTTACTGTGTGTGACTCCTGTACTTAAACCGCTTCTTCATGTATAAAAATACACAATTCTGTCTAGGGAGAGCCTGTTTTGAACCTCTCCAAACCCCCACCCTTACCAAATAGATGCAGAGATGCAGGTCCTGGGAGAGTTTTCTATTTGGAGGCCTGATCCTCTCTGTTTTGACTTGGACCTCAACCACAACTGAGCCTGTCTCAATCAGCCCCGTGTTGTAATCCCACTTCCTCTCGGTTCAGCAAGTAAATAAAAAATGTTGCGTTTATTAGAATACAGCTTGCCAGAAGGGACTCTTCTCTCTCCCTCCTTTCCTATAGCTGCTCCAGTAATTAGCAAATTGATTAGGAGAACTTCAACACACCTCCTTGGCTTCTTATCTTGCCGTTCTAGGACAATATTGTTGTGCCGTGGGACGGCGTAAATATTTTAAGGGAAACCCTCGGCGAATCTCATTAAATGGCTATGGGGCAGAGCAGCTGTCTCCTGCTGAAGGTCCCAGCCAATTTTCTAAACTGTGATTAAAGAAAAGTTTTGGATTATTTAAACATGCCATGTCCTGTGGGTTTTGCTCAGTGCCACTGAAGTCCTTACTGACTTTTCAGAGACTTTTCTCTCCCCCTCCTCGGTAGTCTGTATCTCTCCTCCTCTCACCTTGGATACATTAGTCTGAAATCACCAGGGTGATGAAGCTTTGAAAGCGGTGGTCATTCTGTAATGGCGTGTACGAAATGTGACAAAGACCTCTTTTTTTATGTACAAATGCAAATTCTTTTTTTTTTACCCCCATCCCAAAGCTGCAGAGGGAAAGACTTGGTAGCAATTTGGCAGATAATCAAATTGCATTTTAAATGGAGCCGTTTAAAGATGACTGGAGTCTGCTCTCAGGAAGACACAGTGGCACAAATTAAGATGGAATAAGCTGCTGTGTGCTGAAAGGAACAATACAACAAAATCCTCATCACAATAGTTGGATGCATTTATGTAAATGGACAACTTACAATATTGGATTTGTGTTTTTTAATTAGTTAAAAGGAACCCAGGTATACAATCAAGCTTGTTTTTGTAAATGCAGACAAGAATACTGTTTTTCTTTTAATTATGATTTTGCCCTGGTGAAGTGTCACTTTTTCCTCCGTGTCCTCACAATTTAACTAATTGAAGGAAAATGATAACAAACAAGACATGATTGGTTAACGGATGTGGCACCTTCGAAACATTCTGCTCTTCATTTCAGATTTCGGCCTGGCAGAAACGGCAAACTGCGCTCGAGTATGTTTGTCTACAAAACTGTGCTTAGGAGCTGTCCCCCCACATTTGGTATACATCATTAAGTTCTTCATAGCCAATCAAATTGTCCATTCACACGGCATTCCAGAACATATTAGTGACATCTCGTTAGCAGAAAACAGATAACTGACACACAAAAAATTGGGAAACAGGCCTGAATTGTTTATCCCTCAGAATAACTAGAAAGGGTGATTCTCACGAATTGATGAAATGGGATTTAAGTTCCCTCAAAGCCCGTCTTCCTCTGTTGCCCTCTTTGTCCCTCTATGTCCCTCTGAAAAGAAAACACTCACCAAATGAGCTGTTTACTGTTCAACACCCCTCTTGCTCTGGCTATATTTCCTATTCACTTTAGCATTTATTCTGGGAACCAATACAGCCATCAAAACGGTTTAATATCTATAAAAAAGCCATAACGGGCATCACAACAAGTGGTGCTTGACTTGTAAGTTTAAAGGCTTCTTAATTGGCTGTCATTTTCCAACTCTTCAGCAGCCGCTGCTGTAGAACTGTCTGTTTTAAGGCCTGTAAAATGCATAGGATAACAATGTGCGACAGAAACTCGGTACAGTACATAGCGAATGATGTGCTGTATTTCCTCGGGTGTGTTTCAATCTTAGCCCTGTTTCCATTTGAATTTCCTAATTGACTGGTAGCTACAGTGATAAGTTTGACCTGAACTCAGTGATGCACATGAGAGGAGACCATGTCAACCCCGTGACCTCATACATTGATACCCGGATCCAGGAGAATTCCCCTGAGATCCTTTACTATGATACAACTAGACAGTGTCTATGTTTTTACTTTGAATTTGTGGTCAGAATTACCTAAATAGGCTCCAAAGTGCATAATGAGACATTGGTTCCCCAGAGAAAAGAGTAAACTTTCGGAAAACTAGCTGTCAGTACTAAGTAACAGTGTGCAATCAGCATTAGGGCTCTAACCACCCAGTTTTTAATACAGTATATACATATGAGGGGAGTAATACAAGATATGTAAACATTATTAAAGTGACATTAAAGTAACTAGTGTTCCATTTAGTAAAGTGGCCAATGATTTCAAGTCTTTGCAGCAGCCTCTCTGTGGTGTTAGTGATGGCTGTTTAACAGTCTGATGGCTTGAGATAGAAGCTGTTTTTCAGTCTCTCGGTCCTAGCTGTGATTCACCTGTACTGACCTCGCCTTCTGGATGATAGCGGGGTGAGCAGGCAGTGGCTCGGGAGGTTGTTGTCCTTGATCTTTTTGGCCTTCCTGTGACATCTGGTGCTGTAGGTGTCCTGGAGGGCAGGTAGTTTGCCCCCGGTGATGCGTTGTGCTGACCGCACCACCCTCTGGAGAACCCTGCGATTGTGGGCAGTGCAGTTGCCGTACCAGGCGGAGATACAGCCCGACAGGATGCTCTCAATTGTGCATCTGTAGAAGTTGGTGAGGGTTTTAGGTGACAAGCCTTCTTCACCACACTGTCTGTCTGGGTGGACCATTTCAGTTTGTCAGTGATGTGAACGCCGAGGAACTTCAACCTTTACACCTTCTCCGCTGTGGATAGGGGGGTGCTCTCTCTGCTGTTTCCTGAAGTCCACGATCATCTCCTTAGTTTTTTTGACATTGAGTGAGAGGCTATTTTCCTGGCACCACACTCCCAGAGCCCTCATATACTACTCGTCGTTATTGGTAATCAAGCCTACTACTGTTGTGTCATCTGCAAACTTGATGGTTGAGTTGGAGGCGTGTTTGGCCATGCATTCATGGGTGAACAGGGAGTACAGAAGGGGGCTGAGCACGTACCCTTGTGGGGCCCCAGTGTTGAGAATCAGCCAAATGGAGATGTTGTTTCCTGCCTTCAAGTCCAGGAACCAATTGCACAGGGCGGAGTTCAGACCCAAGGCCTCGAGCTTAATGATGAGCTTGGAGGGTGCTATGATGTTAAATGCTGAGCTATAACAGCATTCTTACATAGGTATTCCTCTTGCCCAGATGGGATAGGGCAGTGTGCAGTGTGATGGCGATTGCATTGTCTATGGACCTATTGGGGCGGTAAGCAAATTGGAGTGAGTCTAGGGTGACAGGTAAGGTGGAGGTGATATGATCCTTGACTAGTCTCTCAAAGCACTTCATGATGACGGAAGTGAGCACTATGGGGCGATAGTCATTTAGTTCAGTTACCCTTGCATATTATTCATATTAGTCCGTATTATATGGCAAGAACAGCTCAAATAAGCAAAGAGAAACGACAGTTCATCATTACTTTAAGACATGAAGGTCAGTCAATACGGACAATTTCAAGAGCTTTGAAAGTTTCTTCAAGTGCAGTTTCAAAAACCATCAAGTGCTATGGTGAAACTGGATTCTCATGAGGACTGCCACAGGAAAGAAAGACCCAGAGTTACCTCTGCTGCGGAGTATAAGTTCATTAGAATAACTGCAGCCCAAATAAATGCTTCACAGAGTTCAAGTAACAGACACATCTCAACATCAACTGTTCAGAGGAGACTGCGTGAATCTGGCTTTCATGGTCGAGTTGCTGCAAAGAAACCACTACTTAAGGCCACCAATAAGAAGAAGAGACTTGATTGGGCCAAGAAACACGAGCAATGAACATTAGACCAGTGCACATCTGTCCTTTGGTGTGATGAGTCCAGATTTTATATTTTTGGTTCCGACTACCGTGTCTTTGTGAGACACAGAGTAGGTGAACGGATGATCTCCGCATGTGTGGTTCCCGCCGTGACGCATGGGGAGGTGTGATGGTGTCGGGGGCACAATGTCCCAAAACACACCTCCAGGCTGTGTAAGGGCTATTTGACCAAGAAGGAGAGTGATTGTGCTGCATCAGATGACCTGGCCTCCACAATCTCCCAACCTCAACTCAATTGAGATGGTTTAGGATGAGTTGGACCGCAGAGTGAAGGAAAAGCAGACAACAAGTGCTCAGCATATGTGCGAACTCTTTCAAGACTGTTGGATTCCAGGTGAAGCTGGTTGAGATAATGCCAAGTGTGTGCAAAGCTGTCATCAAGGCAAAGGGTGGCTCCTTTGAAGAATCTAAAGTATATTTTGATTTGTTTAACACTTTTTTGGTTACTACATGATTCCATATGTGTTATTTCATAGTTTTGATGTCTTCACTATTATCATTCAATGTAGAAAATAGTAGAAATAAATATATATATATATATGTTTGTGTGTGTGTGTGCATTTATAGTTTGGTACTGGTTTCCTACGTTATCATAAGCTGTGAAGTTGTGTTATAGGCCTACTGTTTATGTTTTGAATGATTCAGCAAGAACCAATAATGATGCAGGAAGCAACCGGCCAGACCTGCTAGTCATGGGTAAAAAAACAAGTATTCTATTTACCTCCCTGAATGTTTTTCTTTTACTTGTACGTATTGTTAAATCCACTTCAATCTTTGTAGATAAATAGGAGACCGTTTAAAGAAGGGTTTTTAAGCCTTGAGATAATTGAGACATGGATTGTGTATGTATGCCATTCAGAGGGTGAATGGGCAAGACCTAAAGATTGAAGTGCCTTTGAACGGGGTAAGGTAGTAGGTGCAAAGTGCACCGGTTTATGTCAAGAACTGCAATGCTGCTGGGTTTTTCACGCTCAACAGTTTCCTGTGTGTATTTAGAATGGTGCACCACCCAAAGGACATCCAGCCAACTTCACACAACTGTGGGACGCATTGGAGTCATCCCTGTGGAACACTTTTGACACCTTGTAGTGTCCATGCCCCGCCGAATTGAGGCTTTTCTGAGGGCAAAAGGGGTGGGTGCAACTCAACCTTAGGAAGTGATTGGTGTTCACAGTGTTTTAAACTGGAAGAACTTGTCCCGATTGGTGTTTTTAAATCACCGATGAAGGATTTTGAGGCTGATTCCCTGACCTTTTTAATTTGCTGTTTTATACTCTTGTGAATTCAATGGTTTTTACTTGCTTACTTTTAGTTTTTCATGTTGTCTGTCTGCCTGTAATTTTTTTGTAATGACTTGGTGCTGCCTATCTTGTCCATGGCGCTCTAGAAAAAGAGATTTTAATCTCAACGAGCCCTTCCTGGTTAAATAAAGGTTAAATAAAAAAAAGAAAAAAAAAAGTGTATATCACTGACATTTAGTGCCTTTAAATGAGAGATTACCATATCTGGACTGTGATACATATGATTTGCATTTGACACAGCTCTTTCCTTATGGCATTGATTTGAAAATATTGTTCCAAGGATAATGGTACAGGGGGAAATGGATTGATCAAGTGGATGATCATAAAACTGAGATCAATATTGGGGTGTGAATTTATTTCCCTTTTTGAACCTGAATGTAGCATCATTTATGATGTATATGGATACACTTCCTATTAGAGACAAAGCATGGACTATACTGCACCTTCACAGAGATAAATAAAGATGAATGAATGCATATATTAGCAATCAGGGCATTTCCGGATGATGTTACCTACCAGTGTATTTCACTTGCCATACCTGCTGCTAAGTGACTTTTCTATAACATAATGCAGGTAATCCTAAGCATTTATCAATGTTAATGTATTGACTATGAAGGTATTACTGTCTGTAGTCTAAGTTATTATTCTGATACGAGGTGATACCAGATAGAATATGCTTACATCTACACGCTACAGTATTACCAAGGGCAGCTAAGGGCTGAAAATCTTGTGCTGGAAATCTTCCTCTAATTACTGTGAAGATCTTCAAATCCCAGTCCCACTGCTGCAAATTAAGTTATTACAAGTATTTTTTTTATTTATGGAAAAAATTGTAGCTTCTTAGACGAATAGGCTCTTGTTTTACAGGGAGGAAGGCACTCTTTTTAAAATAGAAAAATCCTGACTTGGTGAAAGTTTTATTTAATAGGGACTTAAAGCTTTGGGTTTTGACCTTTATTTAACTAGGCCAGTCAGTTAAGAACAAAATCATATTTTCAATGACGGCCTAGGAACAGTGGGTTGTTCAGGGGCAGAACAACAGATTTTTACCTTGTCAGCTCGGGGATTTGATTCTTGCAACCTTTCGGTTACTAGCAAAAATATAAATGGGTTTTAAATATTTTGCTTCAGAATCAGGCAAAGACCCAGTCCTGGCTCTTATGAATTTGTATTTGTTTCAGCAATAATGAGTTGGGAAGACACTGCCATTGTTTGAAGTTATGAGACAAAGATGAAAGGTAATGCAGTGGGAGGTTTTCTAAGTTGTTCTAAATTGTCTGAAACTGAAGAATGAAAAATCACAGTTTCTAAGAATTAGTTTTATTAATAGTTCATTCTTTGATAGCTGATGATCATGCATGCAGTATTAATCTTGGCTCAGCATCCCATTGATGTTTAGGGGCAGTGTGTGTGTTTGTGTGTCTCTACACGTGCATAAGTGCGCATGTGTGTGTGTAACACAAAGCTCTGTCAACAACGACCACACCCTCTGATCCACCTCCAGGATATTTGTTTTCCTCGTGCATTTGAGGCCCCAATACCGGGCGCCATATGACCCTGCTGGCACAGTCCCTCACTTGCCATCTCCAATCCTCTTAATGGAACAAAATAGAAGGAATTGCCTCTTGATCCCCCAAATGCCATCAGTTTTGTTAGTACCAAGATATACTGTGCAGCGTTTATTTTAATGTCTTAATAGACACTCTCACACACAGTTATTCCAAGGAAAAGTATCCTTCATGTTGGGCACCTGGTACACTGACAATAAAATATGGGCAATTTTCAGGTGGGGATGGCACTGTGGGAACGACGGTCAGGTAACCGCTGACGAGCTGTGGTGCTCTATAATGAACTCCCTACATTGGAGATGGTCGCCGGGAGTGTGGTTCTTCTCTGTAGGCAGAAGGTGCAATAGTGGGTATTAGATGAGGATTACGTAACTGTGGCCACAGTGTAAGAAGTTTCAGGCGCTCTGCCCAAAACATGTCATGGACTACTGCCATGTACAACAGTGTCGAGGTGGCCTCACGACATGGCAAGTGCCTGGTTAAATGATTGGTTCCAGGAGATTCTCCAATGAATTAATTGTTTCCACTCCATGGTTAAGTATGTGCTACTCTTCCCAATCGAGTGCCGGTACTTGGTTATTACACTTTAATAGCTTGCTTGCCAAACTAACGATATATAACTGCATGTGCAGGCTCAGATCAGAGAAGATGAATTGGCTATTAATTAGAGTTACGCTGAGAGGGCACAGGGGAGAGACTACTCATAGCCCTGCAATCAGTGTCAACGGGGGCCCTATTCTGACTGGGCGAGCCAGGGCAGGGCCAGGTCAGAAAGGCTCAACGTCAAACCCCTGGGAACAAGGGGTGGCCCAGCACCAAACATGGCCAACCCGTTGTTGAGTCAAACCCAGGACATGTCGGTTTAACGTCGACCGGCCACAAGTTCATCAGATAATCTGAGTCAGCACTGCCGGAGAGGCATGAGGCCGGGTGGGAAATGATGCTTGACTTGTCCGAGCCTCCTCAACAAAAGCCTCACGTCCGAAGGACTTTGAATTACAAAGTTATGGTGGAAATATTTGACGGCAGATATGATTTGTGGGGAATATTATTGTTTGGCTCACTTTTCAAGCGCTGTCTCGGAATTAGCCCTTTTATCACAATTAATTAAGATAGCCTATAGGAGATGTTCCATCTTGAGCTCATCCACGCGGGATAAATAAGTCAAGGCAGCAAGATATATGTCCCTTTATTGGCTGACATGATCTCGGCAGCATCTGTACCGGGGGAAGGCTGTCTCTGTGGCGCGACTTTGTAGAGGAGTCTCCGTCATCACTCACTCTGAATGCTTCTTTTATGACTCGTTTTGTTAAAAACCTATTTTTTTAATGCAAGGTATAAGGAGTTATGGCCTGTCTATGCAAATGAGGCAATTTTGACAGTTTGTTATTCATGTCATCGCCTTTTTAAACACTTAAAGGTATAAATTCTGTGGTGACAGGCTGCTCCGAAATTGCCACTAAATATTATTAAATATTTTAACAAGTTCCTTGTAAATATGCCTTAAATGTTTGAACGATGGGCAGAAAGAAAAATGGCCTTGCATCAACTTATTAGAGGCAATAAAAATGGTGGTGATTTACCATGGATGCAGAGCAACTTAGGGCATCTTTTTTTTGTTTATCCTGTTTGCTTCCTTTGTCCTGATGTGCACATTAAACAGCCCGGCGTTGTATTAAAAGCTCACGCTTTCACAAGTCGTGAAACACTGGCGTCGGACATTCTTGAACTGGCGGTCCCTCAATGGCTTCAGGGCAATACATCACAGCAGCAGTTTTAAAGTTTTAAAGCATCCCTTTCTCCTTTACTGTTGAAAGTGTTAAATTTTGTGTTAAATTTTGTGTGTTAAATGTTGTATTGTCTGTGGTTATAAGAGTTAAAGGGCTGCTTCATGTGTTTATTTAAGTATCTCAGGAAATACCATCAACTTTATCTAACTATGTGTGTATTTGCTGTGATATATGCCCATTGTAACAACATTTTAAGTGTTCCTACGGAACTTTCACGGCATTCATATATCTGTCCACAGCCAAACAACCTGAATTTCAATGTAAAGTCATGGCTGCAACACGCTTGATGTTTATTGGGGGGAAAAAAGGGGTTTTGTATTGAACAGCACTATCAGGCTGTTTGCAACATTCCTTTTTCTAATCTTTTCCAAGTTGATCTCATTGGTTATATTATAACTTAGCCTATGTGCTGTGCTTTTTTGACTCCATTGGTTTTGAAAAAGCTCACAGTTATAGTTATACACTGAGTGTACAAAACATTATAAACACTCTTTCCATGACATAGACTGACCAGGTGAATCCAGGTGAAAGGTATGATCCCTTATTGATGTCACTTGTTAAATCCACTTCAATCAGTGTAGATGAAGGGGAGGAGACAGGTTAAAGAAGGATTTTTAAGTCTTGAAACAATTGAGACATGGATTGTGCAGGAGAAAATATATTAAGTACGTTTGTGTCAAGAACTGCAACGCTGCTTTGTTTATCACACTCAACAGTGTGTATCAAGAATGGTCCACCACCCAAAGGACATCCAGCCAACTTGACACAACTGTGGGAAGCATTGGAGTCAACATGGGCCAGGATCCCTGTGGAATGCTTTCATCACCTTGTACAATCCATGCCCCAATGAATTGACTCTGTTCTGAGAGCAAAAGGGGGATGCAACTCAATATTAGGAAGGTGTTGTTAATGTTTTAGTGTATATTGTTTTATGTTCTAAATCATGTTATATGTTCAAGAAATCCATGTGAAATGCTCCTAAACTAAGAGGTGGAAAAAGGAATTGTCCCATTAATAAGCCTTCAGACCAGCACCTTGACATCAACACCAGACCTCTCTGCCAGCTACAGCATTTATCAAAATCAACAGACTACTGTGACTAGTCTTGTAAACCTTTACACCAGTTTAAGGAAATAGGCCCCTGAACTTAACAAAAATAGTTGTCAGTTGAAGCTGAAAACCCAATTGAAGTCACCATTGGAAAGAAATGGACAATAGTCAACTGGCAGCTCTCAAATTGACTTGGTCCCTTCCTGATGTTTCATAAAGTCCAATGTTCTCTCATGGGATGGGAGACTGCAGTTGAAGTTACTATCTATTTGATTAAAAAGTCAGGCAAACTACACTGTCAAATATTTTTTCAATCTATGACACAATAATACAGTGGTTTGTGGTGCACTTTACAATTGGTAAAGGCTATCCAGCAAACCAAAACTGGTTTTGTGAATGTTCCCAGAACATTTCATGAAGTTGTGGGAAAGGTGGAAAAACATTCCCCCTAAAAGTTCGAATAACACAATCTATCCTGTTGTGTTGATGATAAAATGTTGGTATTCGGGTGTTGCAAGTATGTTAATAGAACATATGTTTTATGTTCTTTTAAAGTTTCCAAAACATTTCATTACGTTGTGATAACAGTGTGGGGACATTATAAGAAATAGGTTACCAAAACACAAGATCTGTCCAGTTGTGCTGACGTGTATAAAATGTGTATTAGTGTGCACAAAACGTTCGCTCAATGTTTTAAGAGTGTTATTCCTATGTTCCTAGAATGATCAAATTAGGGTTTGAATTGACCATAGAGGTACTTTCATGTGTTTGTGCTATTTAATTGTTGAGGAATTTGTTTGTGTAACAGTTCATGTAGGAACACATATGGCAACATATTCATTTTTAAAAAAAATTCTGTATTTGGTTGGTAGTCACAAGCAGGGATTGAACCTGTGAGCTTTGGAGTGTTATCCCTGAAATGAATCGACTGCACCACTGGGAATAGGATTTACACAGATATAAAGCTGTTTACACCTTTACCCTGACTTCCAGGTCGGGGTCTTTGTCTTTTGCAGAGAGAAAAACAAGTATTCTCTATTATTTCTTTACCAATCCTCTTTATACACTGTAACGTTGGGATGTTTCTAGCTTGTATTTGTCCTACAAACATTATGTTCAATTATTGTGGTGAGGTGAACATAGGTGTGCATATGTACTAAGACATATAGCCATAGTTTGAATCATCATTTAAGGATTTCAGTGCAAAGACACATCCACTGGAAACATAATGCTGCTGGTGGCGCAGCAGACTAAGTAGCCTATAGGCCTGGAAGATGGCAGATTGCTGGTTCAAATGTACTTTCTGACGTTTCTTTAAAAAAGCTATAACTAGGTTTGGACAATACCTTCATCCGATATCATGATGTAAGAAGATTGAAATGCCATTTGTTTAAAAGTTTGGCGTCTTCAGGTGATGATGTTGTACACATCCATATTAGCAGAACATTATAGCAATGTTTTCAGAACTACCATTGTCGTTGAAGTATGTTTTTATTACGTTATTCGAACATCAAATGTCATAACTTTATAAGTCTCACAGGAATGTTTGTTGTTAAATGTGTGAGGAGGAATGTCTACATCAACATTAGCTGAATATTCCTGGAATGCTTTTTCAGCACAACTTCTATTGCTCCAAGTATGTTCATATCAAATCACACTATAACTATATGACAGTCTAGCAGGAATGTTCGCTGCATGTTGTTTTGGGTGTTTTGGATGAGGTCTTCATAAACATTAGCAGAGCATTCCTTCAATGTTTTCTCAGAACCAATGTAATTGAATCCAGACGTAACTGCTGAAGTATGTTCAGGGAATGTTTTTGGAAATCATAACGTCACACTATAACTTTGGGACCAGTGTAGGAGCATTGTGGGTGTTACGAATAACATATCCCATTAACGTTAGCAGAACGTTCCTGTAATGTTTCCTCACTTCTATTGCGCCCACATTTAGTTTGCGGCAGTATGTTCTAAGAACATTACAGGAACGTTGTGTTATTCAATTCCCGGGAATGTTCTGCGGTAGTTATTACAGGTGTTACGAACAACATTTTAGTGATTGTTAGGAGAAAATTCCAAGGACATTTCATTTCAAACATTTTCTGAGAAAAAATATTTGGTAATCATAAACAGTCTTTGAATGTTTGTGGTACGTTATCGTCCTAATGCTGGCTCAAATCCCAACTGGAATTTATTAGGAATGTTAGCTAAAGTCCTGGGAATGTTCCCGGTTTGCTGGGTGGGTTTTGAAACGACAAGAAAAAAGGGATATTCAAAGAAACATATGTCTCTTACAGTGCTTTAGTAGGTTTATATTTTATAATCGCCATTTACAGATTTTTTTATCTGCCTGGTTTCTAATCTGACATTCAAAAAACATCAGCCCTTTTAGAGCAACCTATCATTTTGCAACTTGAAGTGGTTCATTAATAATTTATTGTACTCCAATGTCATATAAACATAGAGTTTGGCATACTGTGAGATAATTTGTCTTCAATATTACATTGACAGTCATAGGCCTCAATGCTGAAGTTTTTCTTGTTAAATTCAGGTTTCCTTGTTAAATTCAAGCTCACTGTTACCAAGTCAATCGTTCTCCATGCAAAACATACACAAACCCCTTGCTGGTTGGGTGTGGAGCCCCCGTTTCTCCAAACCTCCAGTGCTTGCCAGCGCTGTCTACGCACATCACTCTTTCTGGTTACTGTGACGTGACGGCTGCCTTGTCAGCAACACAGCGCATCTCTCTCTCTCTAAGCCCTCTGCAAGTTTTCCCTGGGGTTGGCAGAATACGAGTGCCCCTTGTCTGACTGGCTATAACCTTGCCACCAGCTTATGTGCATGCATGCGTGTGTGTTTTTTTTACTCTAAAGACTTGAACAATGATGACTCAAGCCACACAGAGTACACCTCAGGGAGAACGGAGTGAAAAAACAAGTGGATTTTGGGCTGCAGTTAGATGTGAGACAAGGCAGCCGGGCAATGGGCTAAAAGCCTGGGCAGGTTTTTCCTACCGGTTCATTAGATTATGCCGTCTCGTTTTCAGGAAGTGCTGAAAGGCACTGGAGATTGTATCAGTGGGCGAAACGCAGTCCTTTGGTCCAGAGACAGTTGCCAGTCCTTTTCTTTGAAATGCCAAAGTAGTCCTCAATCCGGTTAAGGCAAGATATGATGTATGTCTATCCCCGGCCCCCTCCCCCTGTCACAGGTTCCTATTAGCAGGTTAGGTACGAGGACGCCTGTGTTGGTATTTCTGCTGTCGCTCGCCTGTGTACCACACATAATTTTTTTTTGAATTATTTATTTTCCTGACACCACCATATGGTGCTTGCAATTTGTTTGTCTTGCAGTGTGCCGAAATAAACACGAGGCCTCGATTGGCTTACCCTTGGAGTGTTTACATACGAGGCTTTCTTCAAACAATGCATCTTTTTTTTGCTCTTTCTATTGGTGGGCGGGATCTATTGATGCAATTATGAGCAACCTGCTACAAGCAAGATACCCTTTCTTTCCTCCAAATGAGGGAATAAATGATCAACGTAATTGGGCCAAACCGCGGAGATGTATCAAGGAGGTGCACAGAGTGAGACCCTACACTCTGTCAGTCACCGGAGAAGGCAGGAGAAGCTTCTGGAAGGGTTCTGGAAAAATGGGGTCCTGATCTTCTTGGAAATGCCACAATAAATCGCCTGGGCCATCTTCCCCAACGCATGGATGATTAAATGTGCTCCTAAACTGCCCTGATTTGTGGGGGCACCTTGCCGATTTTATTTGCCACTGTTAACATTTTCATTCCTGCATTATGCATGGTGCTGTGGGGCAAGAAACTGCTGCAAACAAATGGCCTAAGGGATCGGTGTCAACACAGTGCTGCCGTGAGGAGGGGAAAGACTAACAGCGCTGCCCCTTCTCTTTTCTACCGGTCCTCACTGACAACAAGGCAGCCTGTTGGCCAGACAATACAACGTAAAATGACCAGCAGAGAAATGCACAGCAACACTTCAAGTGTAAAGAATAAATTAAAATCATGATGCTCAATATAGGCTAGGCTTAGGTTTCTTTGGGTCTTCGTCAATGTTTCGATTAATCGATAAGGAATGGATGTTTGATGGAGTGTTCTTATGTGATTGGATAGGATGCTACTTCCTACTGCATGTATTCATTGGGGTAATTTTTACTAGTTGGCTCTGACAACCTTTGTACTGTATCGCTGATTCCTTTGTGCTTTGGGATTTCAATGTCTCCTAGCAATAACAAGTGAGTGATTAAAAACCAACTGTTTGAAAAATTCTAACTTAATGCCAGTCCTGATCTTTAAAACCTTAAACACTCAAGCGTAAATCTGTGTTTTTACATTTGTCCTATTTAGAAGTGCTATTGAAAGCGTATGGCTGGGTTGGGTTGTCAGCTGTCTTTGCATGGGCGCATAGTCCCACACTTAGCAGGTATCCATGCTCTCACCTCCAAATGACAATGCAAATACATACAAATGACATTGGACAACGTTGTATTCCGATGTAAGAATAGATATGCAAGTAGCTTTGTAGTAAGAATTCAAATTCCAATACAGAGAAAATGACTTACATTTCACAAAGCTGCAGTACAACATTTGGACCCACTTGCACCATCATCTTTAAAGGCTTTATGACGCCTTCAAAAAACCTTAATAAGGCCTTCAGAGATTTTTCACTAAGGGTGGGAAAAAAAGGTTATGCCACACTTGGCAAAGGGCCATATGTAAAGACCTGTTTATAACAGTTTTTATATAGTATGCATGATTTGTGAAGCTTCTATGTAGCCCTTATAACGGTTTTTATGTAGGCTTCATGAAGCATTTGTAACATCACCATAGCTCTACATGCTATTATGTAGCACACTATCTCAGAGCACAAAACTCTTCAAAACAATGATGCTGGAACCATACATCATACAAAATAGTACATCTTTATCAGACATATTATTCTGGTAGTTAGGTAGACTGTATTCAATGGTTGCCTACCATGGGCCATAGTGTAGTCCATTTCTTCAGTTCAGTTCCATCTCTCTCCCCTGGGCCCTGCCATCAAGGAGCTCTCTGCTTTGCTTTATTAACGTTAACTAATGCACAAGGCATTGGAGAGATGGCAGATATTGTCTTTTTATGACTTGACCTTTGAGATATTAGTTTCTTTTTTGATGAATAACTGTTGTCGTGGTGGCTCTGAATGAGGGAATTACATCTCGGGTAAACAACTCGGGAGTTTTCCGATGGTTTCAAAGGTGGCTCCTGACACAGGAGAGGAAATAAGTATACACCATCGGTCCCTTTTTCGTGCATAACCACAGCAGCACACGATGGGGAAAAGTAGGTTTTTAGTGACTCGACTAGGAGAGTTGCACTCAATAGATGGAAAGCGGTTCATTAGCAATGGCTTTTAGAGCATGGAAAATGACCTTTTACCTTGTAATTGTAGTCGAGGTTCATAGATAGTTGACTGGAACCATGGCGTATGTTGACAAGGATCACTGGAAACAATTAGCATTACATCTTCCCAATGTCTTCGACGAGTGGCTTTCAGTTACCACTTTATTCACACTGCTTTGCTCCACTGCCATCTCGACTCGATTATATGTGACAAATATGTAAGACAAATAAGATTTAATACACTAATAAATTAATCAAACACTGTGAGCCACAACTAAGCATAGGCTACTACTTATGTTTCTTCTCTTATAGGAAATAAAGTACAGTATGAAGTATTTTGTGAATGACAATGACAATGTCCTGTGCAGTACTGGTAGATTTCAAACAGGAGGGAGTTACTATACCTGTACAATTTAACTGAATTGTCTCGCATTAAGTCGCACGGCATAGCTTCCTGGCATGAGGCTGGAGCATCCAGAAATGATAGAATATAAATGAAGTTTTATCTTATTTCTGGGCCTATGATTTAGATTTTATTTTATTTTACAATTTAAAATACATAAAGAAGCCACACCAGGCAACCGATACATGTACCAAAATAATGGCTTGTTTTCATTGTGGTACTCTATTTGTATGCAAGTGGCTGTAGGGCAAAACATTTGATAAATGTGTATGTGTGTGTATATAGTGTGTGTATATATATATATATATATATATATATATATATATATATATATATATATATATATATATATGTGTATATATATATATATATATATATATATGTGTGTATGTGTGTGTGTGTGTACAGTGGGGCAAAAAAGTATTTAGTCAGCCACCAATTGTGCAAGTTCTCCCACTTAAAAAGATGAGAGAGGCCTGTAATTTTCATCATCATTCATCATCACTTCAACTATGACAGACAAAATGAGAAAAAAAATCCAGAAAATCACATTGTAGGATTTTTAAAGAATTTATTTGCAAATTATGGTGGAAAATAAGTATTTGGTCACCTACAAACAAGCAAGATTTCTGGCTCTCACAGACCTGTAACTTCTTCTTTAAGAGGCTCCTCTGTCCTCCACTCGTTACCTGTATTAATGACACCTGTTTGAACTTGTTATCAGTATAAAAGACACCTGTCCACAACCTCAAACAGTCACACTCCAAACTCCACTATGGCCAAGACCAAAGAGCTGTCAAAGGACACCAGAAACAAAATTGTAGACCTGCACCAGGCTGGGAAGACTGAATCTGCAATAGGTAAGCAGCTTGGTTTGAAGAAATCAACTGTGGGAGCAATTATTAGGAAATGGAAGACATACAAGACCACTGATAATCTCCCTCAATCTGAGGCTCCACGCAAGATCTCACCCCGTGGGGTCAAAATGATCACAAGAACGGTGAGCAAAAATCCCAGAACCACACGGGGGGACCTAGTGAATGACCTGCAGAGAGCTGGGACCAAAGTAACAAAGCTTACCATCAGTAACACACTACGCCGCCAGAGACTCAAATCCTGCAGTGCCAGACGTGTCCCCCTGCTTAAGCCAGTACATGTCCAGGCCCGTCTGAAGTTTGCTGGAGAGCATTTGGATGATCCAGAAGAAGATTGGGAGAATGTCATATTGTCAAATGAAACCAAAATAGAACTTTTTGGTAAAAACTCAACTCGTCGTGTTTGGAGGACAAAGAATGCTGAGTTGCATCCAAAGAACACCATACCTACTGTGAAGCATGGGGGTGGAAACATCATGCTTTGGGGCTGTTTTTCTGCAAAGGGACCAGGACGACTGATCCGTGTAAAGGAAAGAATGAATGGGGCCATATATCGTGAGATTTTGAGTGAAAACCTCCTTCCATCAGCAAGGGCATTGAAGATGAAACGTGGCTGGGTCTTTCAGCATGACAATGATCCCAAACACACCGCCCTGGCAACGAAGGAGTGGCTTTGTAAGAAGCATTTCAAGGTCCTGGAGTGACCTAGCCAGTCTCCAGATCTCAACCCCATAGAAAATCTTTGGAGGGAGCTGAAAGTCCGTGTTGCCCAGCAACAGCCCCAAAACATCACTGCTCTAGAGGTGATCTGCATGGAGGAATGGGCCAAAATACCAGCAACAGTGTGTGAAAATCTTGTGAAGACTTACAGAAAATGTTTTCCCTCAACAAAGGGTATATAACAAAGTATTGAGATAAGTATTTGGTCAATAACAAAAGTTTATTTTCCACCATAATTTGCAAATAAATTCATTAAAAAACCTACAATGTGATTTTCTGGATTTTTTTTTTCATTTTGCCTGTCATAGTTGAAGTGTACCTATGATGAAAATTACAGGCCTCTCTCATCTTTTTAAGTGGGAGAACTTGCACAATTGGTGGCTGACTAAATATTGCCCCACTGTATATATGTGTATGTATGGGTGTATGTATATATGTATGTGTGTGTGTATATGAGCATATACACTGAGTGTACAAAAAATTAGGAACACCTACTCTATGACAGAATATCCAGGTGGAAGCTATGATCCCTTATTGATGTCACCTGTTAAATCCACTTCTATCAGTGTAGTTGAAGGGGAGGACACAGGTTAAAGAAAGATTTTTAAGTCTTGAGACATGGATTGTGTGAGTGCTCTTCAGAGGGTTAGTGAGCAAGACAAAATATTTAAGTGCCTTTGAATGGGGTATGGTAGTAGGTGCCAGGCGCACTGGTTTGAGTGTGTCAAGAACTGTAATGCTGCTGGGTTTTCCATGATCAACAGTTTCCCGTGTGTATCAAGAATGGTCAACCCCCCAATGGACATCCAGCCAACTTGACTCAACTGTGGGAAGCATTGGAGTCAACATGGGCAGCATCCCTGTGGAACGCTTTCGACACTTTGTAATCCATGCCCCGAAGAATTGAAGCTGTTCTGAGGGTAAAAGGGGGTGCAACTCAATATGAGGAAGGTGTTCCTAATGTTTTGTACATTCTGTGTATACACATCTAACAAATCACTCCACTAGCGCAGATTGCCTTCATCTTCAGAAATCTCCCTCCCACTCCTTGGCGTGTTGATAAAGCAATTGTGGTTGAAGAGAGCAAATATTTAAGGTATCTGCAAGTGTGATACACATCTGTCAGGCAGCCCAAGGGCGAAAACCAGCACACAACAAGGCAACAAATGCTGATCCGGGACTTCTCTGCGGCAAAATAAAATATGGCTCAAGTTTTCATTAAGGTGCTATTGATTAGCTTTTCCTGGCAATGAATTATGGGCGACATTAAATAAAAAGGAAAATATTTTTATGACTTTGCTTGGGCCATGCCAGAATCCCCCCTTGCTTCTCTTTACACTCGCCCTGACAGGCGTTTTGTTTTCTCTTGAATTCTTGTGGCTCTCATGAAACCTACAGTGAGGTTTTTTTCCTCCAGAAAAATAGAGGTTTGTTCGTTTTTATAATCCTTGATCTTTGAATTGATTGTGACATCATGAGCCATGAAGGACTTAGTTAGGGTTTAGTGAGGTTTGAGTACGGCCCTGTGTGAGATGGGTGTTTCAGGTACAGAAATAGAATGATTAGAATAGATTATATTTCTATGGTTTCAGTGGCAATGTGTGGACCATGCCCAAATACTGTGCAGTAAGCTCTACAATCATTTCGGTAGCAAAGGAGTTCCAAGGAACACATTGAAATCTAAGTTCAACTTTTAATCGACAGGACAGGAGACCATAT